>NC_056733.1:1763373481-1763673481 GCF_019279795.1 Protopterus annectens | reverse complement strand
AGAGAGAGCCCAAGTTAAGATGGTCCTTAAAGCTCTAGGGATCATGGTGGCAGTGATAGTTTTGATTCCCTTAGCACATCTGCATATGAGGATTCATCAGTGATTGTTATCCACTCCAGGGGTCGATGCAAGAGCTGCCAATGTCTCACAAAATAATCATCACAGAAACTTGCAGGAAGGATCTTCGATGGTGGCTACACTCCTCTCAAGTAACTCTAGGTCGACCATTTGTTCTCCCCCAACCAGTGGCCACAGTGACCACGGACACCTCACATATAGGGTGGTGGGTATTATCTGGGGAAGACAGTCCAAGGCACCTGGCAGTATCACAAGGCCCACTTGCACATCAATGTTCTTAAATGAGAGCAGTGCTTTTAGCATTCCAAGCACTCCAGGACATTCTTCTCTTGGGAACCATTGCAATCCAGACAGACAACATGTCAGTTGTATGGCATATAAACAAACAAGAAGGAACCAGATCTTACCCCTTTGTCAAGAGGCCCAGAGAGTATGGCAATGGGCAACCTCCTCCCAACGTTTTCTGATAGCAACTCACATCCTGGGGAAATCCAACATGATAGCGGACAGACTCAGCAGAGCTAGTCTGATACCTCACGAGTGATCCCTGAAACAGGAAGTGGTGGAAAGAATTTTCCAAAAGTGGGGCCTGCCTTGCTGCGACCTCTTTGCGACATCTATGAATGTCAAATTCAGCCACTTCTTTGCCCTCATCCCCCCTCCAGGGGAGTCACCAAGGGATGCACTTGTTCATAATTGACCCTTAGGCCTCCTCTATGCCTTTCCCCCTTTTTCTCTAATTCCCAAAGTCCTTCAGAAAGCCAGTTGTTTGGGAAGAGACTTGATACTCATCACTCCATACAGGCCTCGCCAAATCTGGTTCTTCTTCCTGTGGCCTAATCTTTGGGAGGAACCTTGAATTCTGGATGCAGTTCCAGATCTTCTGACTCATGCATCAGGAACTCTCTACCCATCCCTTCAGACCCTCAAACTGACAGCATGGCTGCTCCGATTCCAATGATAGCCAGGTTTCCCACCCTTTCCTCTCAAGTTAAACACATTCTAATTTCTTCAGATAAGGCATCAACAATGAAAATTCATAAAAGTAAATGAAAAATATCCTGCCTATGGGCCACCAATAACCATATAGATCCTTTCTCTGCTTCTATTAGTTTCATTCTGGACTTCCTAGCAAAAATTTTCAATGATGGTGCAGCTGCAGCTACTATTAGAGTCCAGCTAGCAGTGATCTCAACCTTTCATTTGGGAGGGTCTGACTCCAATATAATGTCTCATAAACTATGTTAAGCCTTTCTCAAGGATACTATGTTATTAAGACTGCCTATCAGAGACCCTCCAGTGCCATGGGATCTAAATTTTGTTCTATCACACATATTTTTTCCTTCTTTGAACCAGCAGCATCTTGCGAACTGAATGTTTTGACCCGGAAAACAATTTTCTTGATAACAATCACCTCTACTAGAAGGGTGTCAGAGTTGCAAGCATTGTCCATTAAGTCCCCATATTTGCTTTTCCACAGAGACATGGTGTCTTTGCAAACAAACCCCTTCTTTATACCTAAGGTGGTTTCAGAGAACAATTTAAACCAAAGTATAGAATTACCAGATTTCTTCCCAAATTATGAAAATAAGGCACAGTCCATGTTACATCAACTGGATGTACATAGACAGTTAAGTTTTTGCCTACATAGAACTGCAGAACTCCGGAAATCTGATCGGTTATTTGTCTCTCTTTCATATTCAAAGAAAGGATCCCCTGTCTCCACAGTTACACTTTCTAAATGGCTATCAGACTGTATATCTTTTATTTACAAGTCTCAAAATAAACAACTTCCAAATAAAGTTAAGGCCCATTCTACAAGAGCAATTGCAACAACTTCTGCCTTTCTGGCTAAGCTGCCAATTGACACCTGTTGCAGCAACATGTTTTTTATCATTCATTACAAAGTTGATTTGGCCTCCAGTTATAGAGCTTCTTTTTTGGATCCATGGTTCTGAGGAATATTCTTCCGTGAGCCACCCAAAATTCAGTGTGCTAGGGATGCTGTCCCAACCTAGTAAGAATGAAGGCGAAATGGGACAACACATAAAAAAATTATGTACTTACCATAATGTTCCATGTGTGTTGTCCATCTTTGCCTTCATTTTTACATCCCACCCTCCTTCCCCCTTCCTTTCTTTTACTCCTAGAGGAACAGGCCTATACAAATGGGATTGCTTTGACCTCTGCCCTTCTTCACCAGCCTCTGAATCTTTATATATAAAACCTTATAATTAGGGCAAACAAGATCTGAGGATAGTTCTGGTGCATGCTGGGATAGGGATTAAGCCAAGAGCTGGCAGAGGGCCTCGAGTGTGAAAATAAGGCCGAGACTGATCCGAGCCTAACCTAGTAAGAATAAAGGCGAAGATGGACAACACACATGCAACATTATGGTGAGTACATAACTTATTTTTTTTTCCGCTTCCCAAATGCTAGCTAGATTTAGGGATGTATTCAGTTGAGAGCAGTCGTTGACTGCCCCTGAAATCAACAGGGCATATGATCTTTTGGAGGATGAAGTCCCAAATGTGACAACCTTCCCTCCATTAATATCACCATTGGAGGATTTTTTTAAAAATGCCTAAGCGTTCAAGGAATTCAGAATGTGCTCATGTATGCCTGGGCTCCAAGCCCTCTTGTCTGCAGACCCTGCTTCTGTGTCACCAGTGACCCTTGCCAGTAAAAAGACCATATGTTCATCAGAGTCCCTCAATATAAACTAGGCAAGTGGCTAGAATCTCAGGGAAAGAAGCTGGTGCAGTGCAGCACAATAACTTTTAAAGTGTTTAACTACCAGCAATTTGATGTTGTCTTTACCTTTTTTTCCTCAATGTATGGGGTCTTTGGATCAGAGTTGGATCTGATTTCAGTCACTTTCAACCTTTGGATGTGGTGCTCAGGATGTTCTTCGTGTTTCACTGTTGCAGTCATTACATGTGGGTAATCTGCTGGCAGGTTGCCCTCAGTCGGCCTGATTAACAAAGTCTTGGGTCCTGCGTCGGTTACTGTCCCTTCTTCCATGACGTCAGGTCGTCAGGGGTATAAAACATGCAGCCGACACCATTACATCCGTCTTTCTTGCCGTATGTGCCTGAAGCAGAAGCAGTTCGCAAGTGCCGGTTGGCCGACTCCTGAAATTTTAGTTTTTGAGTTTCAGAACTGAAGTCTTCAACTTAAAGCTAAGTACCCCGCTGGGGAAACTTTTTCTTGCTCCTTACTGATGTCAGTAACAGTTAATAATTGCATTACTTGTGGAAAGCAAATACCTCATAAAGATTTTAATTCGTACTGTATTTCTTGCCTAGGCCCTGACCACAATGTACCTTGCTGTCGGTTTTATGCTTTATTTAATCAGCGCACTATCCGTCGTCGGTACATTTTTGCCTCTAAATATTTTGGTTCTCGGTTTCGGAAATTTCGTCGGTTAGTCATCCGACTACCGGGATTCCGAAAAAAATGCAAAGATAAAGACAGAGACAGGCCGCCGAGGTCCAAAACTGCCGGCAACACTTTTCCTAAGCCAGTCACCAGTACTCAGTGAGGCGCTTTCGCAGCCCCTGATACCTGCTACTTTTGATTCGCAGGCCTCTACCGAAACCCATTCGGAGCCCGGTATGCCGCGAGATACTTCACTTATGGAACCCGCGAATGTCTCTACCTTGGATGGGTCCGGAGCCGCTGTGCAGGCACCAGCTTCTGAGGGTGTATTCAGGCCTACAGACTTGCATATTAAATAGACTCCGCCTTCATTACTAAGGTCTAAATCTTGATCCATATCTAAAAAAACGACGCCCAGGCCACATGCTCAGGCCCCTATGCCTAAAAAACAAATGATAAAAATGGCTGAATATCTAATTACGCTAATCAGGGGTAGTCAACCCCCCCCCTCTAAGAGGCCTAGGGCTGAGCTTGATTATGAATCTTCTGATCAGGATTCTGTTTCTTCTGACTCTTCTAATGACTTGGATTTGTCCATACCTACTTATGAGGATTCTGATGCAGAGGATTCCATTCCCTCTGCTTCCCCTCCTGAGGATTTTTCCTTTGGGGAAACCTTACATACATTAAGGGAGCATTTCCACTGGGAAAGCCAGGAATTTTCTGATTCAAAAAAGAGGCTTAGGGATTTTCTTCTTCTACCTCAGCATAGGCCTTTGGCTATACCTCCTGTACTAGACATTGTTTATGATGTGTTCTCGGAATCCAGTTTGGCCCCTGATTCCCTGCTTCCGGCTCCTAGTAAACCTGACAGATACTACAGGGTTCCCGAGTCCCACAAGTTCCTTTTCAAAAATCCTGTTGCAGATCCAGAGACCATTTCTCAGGGGCCCAAGGGCATTAAGGCTTCCACTGCTAAAAATCTTACCCCTTCTAATAGAGACTCCAGGGCGTGGGACAGATGGGGTAAAAAGGTTTGTACTTCTGCAACCTTGGCAATCAGAGCTTTAAACTGCCAATTTCATATGTTAAAATATCAACAGCATATTATTGGACTGCTTAAACAGAAAATGATGTTGATTCCTGATTGTGTGGAAAATAAAGATTTACAGGATTTAATGCATTCTGCTGAACAAGTTGGAAAACATACTTTGCAATGTGATTTTGATTCTTTAGAGGCCTCTTGCAGGGCTGCTGTTACTGGGTCTGTGCTTTGAAGGCATGCTTGGTTTAAGGACCAATCTTTGTCTGATCATGTTAAAGCTAAATTTTTGGATGCTCCTTTAAATCAGGACTGCCTGTTTGGCAATAAGGCTGAAGAAGTTCTGAAAAAGATGGAAGATAAAGCTAAATCTATGCAAACTGTTAAAGATTTTTTACAAGTGCAACCTCCAAGATTTAGTAGGCACTGGCCTACTAAGAACTGGTCCTTTCCAGCCCCTTCCAGATCCTCTCAAGCCAAACCCAGACACAGCAAAAACCCAAGGTTTCAGTCCCAGGGGACTCTCAGAACTAAGCAGTGGGGGGTCTCCACTTCCAAATCTGGAAATAACAAGACACCCCCTATGGTAAACAGTCTCAATGACTTCCTTTTAAAATTCCCAAGCACTTATCTTTTGACCGCCCCTTTGGGGGGAAAGATTGCTCTTCATGCAAAGAACTGGGAACTCATAACCCAGGACAAATGGGTTTTAAATATAGTGCCCTAGGGATACAGATTTCATTTCCACATATTGCCAACACCAAACGGTTGGCCTGACCTGCCCCCAAATCAGTGGGCAAAGGCTCAAAAACAAGTACTTTCCCTCTTAAACATGGGGACTATTCAACTGGTACCAAAAGAGGAAAAGGGACAAGGTTTCTATTCCAGGCTTTTTCTGGTACCCAGAAAAGACAAATCATGGCGTCCAACCCTGGACCTGTCTACTCTAAATACCTTTCTGGAGATTCCAAAATTCAAGATGCTGACTCTTCACCAGTTACTTCCTATGCTAGGCAAAGATGCCTGGTTGACAACTCTAGATTTAAAAGAAGCATACCTGCACATTCCAATCAGGGAATCTTGCAGAAGATACCTATGCTTCAAAACAGGCTACGTGCATTATCAGATGTCATTCGTGTTTCACTGTTGCAGTCATTACATTTGGGTAATCTGCTGGCAGGTTGCCCTCAGTTGGCCTGATTAACAAAGTCTTGGGCCCTGCGTCGGTTGCTGTCCCTTCTTCCATGAAGTCAGGTTGTCAGGGGTATAAAACATGCAGCCGACTCAATTACATCAGTCTTTCTTGCCGTGCGGTGCCCAAAGCAGAAGCAGTTTGCAAGTTCCGGTCGGCCGACTCCTGAAATTTTCATTTTCGAGTTTCAGAACCGAAGTCTTCAACTAAAAAGCTAAGTACCCCATCGGGGAAACCTTTTCTTGCTCCTTACCGGTGTCAGTAAAAGTTAATAATTGCATTACTTGTGGGAAGCAAATACCTCATAAGGATTTTCATTTGTACTGTATTCCTTGCCTAGGCCCTGACCACAACGTACCTTGCTGTCGGTTTTGTGCTAAATTTAATCAATGCACTATTAAATGTCGGTATATTTTTGCTTCTAAATATTTTGGCTCACACTTTAATTATTCAGAAATGTCGTCAGTTAGCAATCCGACTACCGGAATACCTAAAAAACGCAAAGAAAAAGACAGAGACAGGCTGTCGAGGTCCAGAACTGATGATGACACTTCTCCTAAGCCAGTCGCCAGTTCGCCGATACTCAGTGAGGTACTTTTGCAGCCCCTGATACCCGCTACTTCTGATTTGCAGGCCTCTACTGAGACCCATTAGGAGTCTGGTATGCCGCGAGATGTTTCAATTATGGAACCCGCGGATGTCTTTACCTTAGATTGGTCTGGAGCCACTGTGCAGGCACCGGCTTCTGAGGGTGTTTTCAGGCCTACAGATTTGTATATTAGACCAACACCGTCTTCAATCTTCTGAACAGGATTCTATTTCTTCTGACTCTTCTAATGAACAGGATTTGTCTATACCTACTTATGAGGACTCAGATGCAGAAGATTCCATTCCTTCTGCTTCTCCTCCTGAGGATTTTTCTTTTGGGGAAACTTTACATACCTTAAGGGAACATTTCTACTGGGAAAGTCAGGATTTCTCTGAATCTAAAAAGAGATTTAGGGATTTTCTTCTTCTTCCTCAGCATAGGCCTTTGGCTATACCTCCTGTTCTAGACATTGTTGATGATGTTTTTTCAGAATCTAGTATGGCTCCTGATTCTGTGCCTCCGCCTCCTTGTAAGCCAGACAGATACTACAGGGTTCCTGACTCCCACAAATTCCTTTTCAAAAATCCTACTGCAGATCCTGAAACCATTTCTCAGGGTCCCAAGGGCATTAAGGCCTCTACTGCTAAAAATCCTACCCCTTCTGATAGAGATTCCAGGGTGCTGGATAGATGAGGTAAGAAGGTTTACACTTCTGCAACCTTGGCAATCAGGGCTTTAAACTGTCAATTTCATATGCTTAAATATCAACAATATCATAGGACTGCTTAAACAGAAAATGATGTTAATTTCTGACTGTGTGGAAAATAAAGATTTACAGGATTTATTGCATTCAGCTGAAGAAGTTGGAAAACATACTTTGCAATGTGGCTTTGATTCTTTGGAGGCCTCTTGCAGGGCTGCTGTAACTGGGTCTGTGCTAAGAAGGCATGCTTGGCTCAAAGAACAAATTCTGCCTGATTATGTTAAAGCAAACTTGTTGGATGTTCCTTTACAACAGGACCGTCTCTTTGGTAATAAGGTGAGCATTCAGGGCAAATGGAGCCCAAATCAAATGCACCTTCATATCAATCAAAGAGAGATGCTAGCTTTACAGAATGCACTGTCAGCCTTCAAGGACTACCTTCATCCAGGGCAATTAATGATAAAGACAGACAATACCACAGTTATGTGGTACATAAACAAGCAGGGGGGGTACACACTCCTACCCCTTTTGCAGACTAGCCATGGCATTGTGAAACATGGCCTTGACCTATCAAATACAACTACAAGCTCAATTCCTGCCAGGAAAGTTGAATACTCTGGCAGATGAACTAAGCAGAAATCCCATGGACCCACATGAATGGAAACTGGAACCACGGATTTTCAACATGTTGACACGCAAATGGGGGAGTCCAGACATAGATCTTTTTGCCTTTTTGGACAAATTCTGCACAAGAACTCATCACAAAAAAGCCTGGAAAGTGGATGCTCTATCATTCAGCTGGAAAAACCTATCAGTCTATGCTTTTCCCCCTCTGCCTCTGCTCTCCAAAGTCCTACTAAAAGTCAAACAGGACAAACCAAAAATTATTTTGATTGCTCCAGACTGGCATCACCAACACTGGTTCCCACTCCTGTGCAATGTGTCACACCTTTCACTGTGGCACCTGCCTCAGACTCCTTACTTACTGTGTCTCAGTAGAACAACCACATTCTGCGCACTCAGCTCCAAACTTTGAATCTTGCAGCATGGTTAATCACCTAAATTCACCCTTAGCATCCCTCAGCAAACCTGTGATGGATGTCATTTTGGAGGCAAGAAGGCCTAGTACTAGAAAATCTTATGCTGACAAATGGAAAAGATTCTGTGCCTGGAATCAATCACAAGGGATAAGCACAGCAGTGCCCAATATTCCTCAGATTTTACAATACTTAACTGAGATGCTTCACAAGGGCTTGTCCTTTTCTTCCATAAAAATCCATGCCTCAGCCATTTCAGCTCATTACAACACAGAACCTCCCCTCTTCTCTCATCATCTGCTAAAGCAGTATCTCAGAAGTGCCAAAAACTCAAGACAACCTAGGAGAGCTCCAACCCCTGCCTGGGACCTCAGTTTTGTATTGGAAAAAGTCGCTCTCCCTCCTTTTGAGCCAGCTGTTACTGCAGACTTAAAATTTCTCTCCTGGAAAACAGCTTTCCTTTTAGCAGTCACTTCAGCTAGAAGGATTTCCAAATTACAGGCTCTTATGGCAGTGGAGTCTTTCATTATTTTTCATGAGGACAGGGTGTCTCTCAGGAACAATCCATCCTTCATGCCTAAGATGGTATCCAGTGTGGCTGTTAATCAGACAATTCACTTGCCAACTTTCTTTCCCAATCCACAGAACAAGGGGTAGCAGATTCTGCATACATTGGATGTACACAGACAACTTTGATTTTACTTAAACAGGACAACATCTCTAAGAAAATCTGAATAACTACTAGGCATTTGCTGCAGGGGCAGAGGGAAAGGCTATTTCAAAGCAGACTATTTCCAAATGGATAAGTCATTGTATTCATTTCTACTGTACGCACCATGGTAAAACTATCCCCCAGGGGATCAGATCTCATTCCACCAGGGCTGCATCTACTTCTATAGCCTTTCTCAGATGTGTTCCTACCAGAGACATTCTAGAAGCTGCTACCTGGAGCTCAGTTCATACGTTTACCAAACATTACCATTTACCTTTCTTCTCTAAATCCAGAGCTGGCTTTGCCACTGCAGTCCTGCAGGGCCTTATAGCTGATCCTAATGCTGTATAAATCCATCCTCCCAACCATAGCTTTGGGAATCTACCCAGATGTAATGACTGCAACAGGGAAACACAAAGAACATAGTACAGTTGTGTACACTTACCATAAATATAGATGTTCGAGTGTATTCACTGTTGCAGTCTTGGTTACCCTCCCTCCAGCCTCCTATTTTTTTCTGGCTGTACCTCTACTTTCCTTTTCTATGCTTAAAAGCCTTTTTGGTGTATTTGCTTTTTGTTGGAGGTATACTTTTGTGTTTTTGTGTTTATTTGCTTCCCATTAGGGGGAGCACCTGACATCTGGGGCAAGAAAAACTGATGTAATGGCATTGGCTGCATGTTTTATACCCCTGACGACCTGACGTCATAGAAGAAGGGACAGCAACCGACGCAGGACCCAAGACTTTGTTAATCAGGCCGACTGAGGGCAACCTGCCAGCAGATTACCCAAATGTAATGACTGCAACAGTGAATACACTCGAACATCTACATTTATGGTAAGTGTTCACAACTGTACTTTCCTCCCCTTACCCAGAATTCCTCTGTATAGACACAACTACCTCAGGAGTGTGTGTGTGTGTGTGTGTGTGTGTGTGTGTGTGTGTGTATATATATATATATATATATATATATATATATATATATGGATTCACTTCATAACACTGAAAACTCAAAACACTGAAAATGAGAAAACTTCCTAATATAGAAGGCCAAAACACTGAAACTTCAAAACACTGAAAACACATATACATATACTGAGTTTAAACAACACAAATCATTGCACTTTCCACCAGGTGTAAGCAGGGGGGCAAGCCTCCCTGCACCCCCCCATGTGGGGGTCTGTGCCCCCCCACACCCCCTGCTGCTTAAATATATCAACTCCAAGATTGTACTTAGAGTATAAATAATTACTTTTATCCTTGATTCCTCCCTTAAGCTCTTCCCTTATCTTTCACCCTAAGTATTGGACATTTCTTTAAAAAAAAAAAACTTTTCATTGTTGCTGCACTTTTATAGTAATTGATTTTTTACACCCGTTACTTGGACGACATTTTCATCTTATTAGATGGTGACCTACCCATGAGTGAAGCATTAGTGGAATATTTCAATTCAACTACACAGTTTTTGAAATTCACTGCCAGTTTTCATACGAGTGCCATCCGTTACTTGGATATTTTGCTTTCCAAGGATATTGGCTCCCACAAATATTTAGCCAATATATTTAGGAAAGTTACGTATTCCAACTCATTTTTGCACTATTCCAGTTGTCATCCCTTCTACCAGAAGCGGGCGATTGTCAAAGGTCAGTTAGTGAGGGCAGCCCGCATTATCACACTAGACAGTGACTTTGATAATGAATGTAGACACCTAAGAAATATGTTTTTACATCGAGGTTATCCGGATGAAATGTTAGATGCCATCATAGAAGAAGTTTCAACTAAGCGTCAATGCCATTTTTACGAACCGATCTCGAATGGTGAATCGGCTCACATGAATGACACTGTACTACTGAGCATAGACTCAGAGAATGATCATATGAATAAGCACTCATCTGATAGCCCTGGGGTCTCATTCATAACAACATATAGTTTGAATAGTAGTGATTGTGTCCAGACACTACGTAAAAATTGGGAGCTACTCAAAAATGACAATACTCTTTACCAAAAATTTGGCAATCATCTTCTGGTCATTTATAGAAAGGCTAGAAATCTCAAAGCCCTCCTGGAACGGCATAATGGTAAAAAGCCACTGACAGCTGGTATGTTTAAATGCCAGGCATGTAACTATTGTCAACATATTATAGAATCCAACAGATTTAAAGTTCATGATCATGAATATAAGCTGAATATTAGAGCTAATTGTAATTAAAGATTAGTGATTTATTTAGCCATGTGCCAAACTTGTCCGGCCTTTTACTTGAGCAAAACAGAACAACGCCTATGTGAGTGCATATATGAACACATCTATGCGATTAGGAAGCAGAAATTAGATAATGCTTTAGCTAAGCATAACTCACTTCATCCTAACCATTCATTCAAATTCATGATTATTGACCAAATTACACAAGATTTTAGGGGGCCCCTCCTTCCAATTAAGTTAGAAGAGCAAGAGCTGGTCTGGCAAATTAGACTTAATGCATATATTGCACCAGGTCTAAATGAAAATTGTTCTTTAAGTAGTGTCCTTAAACTTAGGAGTCTTAGTAGGTAGGATGTGTAAAAATTTTTTACACAGTAGTATGATTAAGTTACTTCATTGTTGTTGAGCAATTTTGTTTTTATAGTATTATCTTGTTGTGTTTTGTATTTTTTACTATATTGTTAGGTTTGCTATATTGATAGTGTTATGTCACACACAGCTAGTGTGCCAACACAGTCACTAGTATACAACCTTACACAGGGAACCAGAAAACCAGAAGTACCAGTATTTACCAAGCAACACGGACAAATGATGTTTAGCGCTTTCAATCACTTTTTATTGTATGTGACCTTCTTCAGAAATGTCTTGTCATATCTTTTGCTTCCTTTTATACTCATCGACAAGAAATTACATCATAATTAAACATTGATCTTACTTCTAAATTACATATGAAAAATCTATCTATTACTACTAATTCTAAAAATTATTTGAATGATTAATAATTTTACATTCTAACAATGTGATAAAAATAAATGATTATCTGTACAATAAAAAACACTTTAAATTAATCATGTCATTTAATCCGGGAAGCTTGTCAGCTCCCAGATATAATTGCCAATATGCCTCTTTACATTCTAAAATGTTATTTAAATCTCCACTCAAACTAACTTTATCTACACTATCTAATACAAAAAATTCAAACTTCTTGAATTCTTTACAAATAGAGGAATGTCTAAATAAGGCATTAAATTTATCACTCTTTTTTTATAGCCAAATTGTGTTCATAAATACGCCTTTTCAAATTTCTTTTGGTCTTACCTATATAATATTGTCTACATGTCACACAACTCGCTACATAAACAATCAATTCGCTATTACAATTAAAATAATTTTTAGCCCAAAATGTTTCATTAAATTACCCTATGGTAACAAAGGAAGTGTTGCTAATAAACCTATACTGTCTACAATTGTTGCACCTGTATGTTCCCTTTTTTATTGCACAAGCTCTGGAAAGTTTTTTTGATTCTCCATGGAACTCTAACATATTTTTAATGTTTGAAATCTTTTTGTAAGTGAATTTGGGACATAAGCCCAATATGTCAACTAAATCTTTATTTCCTAAAATGATTTTCCAATTTTCTGTTATTACACTTTTGATTTCCCACATTTCATCTACAATGGGAATCGGAAAAGATATTCTATATTCGTGTTTGATTTCTATTGTACCATTGTGTTCAGACAACTCCCCAGCTTCTATCATAATTTCTGTTGACCGTAGTATAGGTTTGGCTACATTTTTTCTCAAAAGTAAGATTTTTTTTTTCTATTTTTTAATCCACTTTCTGTCATAGCCTCGTTTTTGAAAGAGCTTGTTCAAGATTTTACCTTCTTCCAAGAATATGTCCTCTTCAGATGTCAACCTACTCAACCTTATATACTGTCCCTTGATGACACCCTTCTTCATATGAGTTGGATGTAAACTGTCACTGTGTAGATACTGATTTGCAAAATAAGGTTTTCTATAAATTTTGCTAGAAAATCTCTTATTCTCGTCATTGATTCTTATATTAATGTCCAAAAAGTTTATTGCCTTACCAAATTCTCCAATTTTGAAATGCAAAAAGGAAGTAGTGTTATTAAGATCTTTTACAAATTCTTCGAATTCCAATTGATCCCCCGACCATAAAAAAATCAAGTCATCTATAAACCTATAGTATATTTTAACTTTAATGAAATTTGGATGACTTTCAAGGTACTTTTGTTCCCAGTTTGCCATAACAATATTTGCAAATGCTGAGGCTACTCTGGCACCCATGGCTACGCCTGAGGTTTGTTGGTACATTCTCTTATTGAAAGTGAAAAAATTATTTTCTAATATTATTTCCATAAGACTACAGCAAGTGTTTATTTTTATACTTGATAGTGTAGAGTTTCTACTTAGATACTCTCTCATGTATTCTATCCCTGTATGTTGATCTATAGATGTATACAAACTTTTTACATCTAAAGTTCCGAAACTTAACTGTGTGTCATCAATGGAATAGTTCCTGAGAATTTCTAATAAATGCCACGAATCCCTCAAGTAATGTTTGGATTTTTGAACTATTGGATTTAATATTCTGTCCAACCATATAGAAATGTTTTCAGTTTTGGACATCCTTGCTGATATAATAGGTCTAAATGGAATATTTTCACTACTCTCCGGAATTTTTGGAATTCCGAATAAATTTGGCATTCTGGGTTCATTTACTAACATATAATCAGAACTATTGATGTCTATTTCCCCTTGACTGAACATATCGAATAGAAAACTATTTATTGTATTATATCTTGATTTAACTGTTTCTATACTGATATTTTTATATGTAGTGTTATCTGCTAAAGAGATTTCTATGTTTTTTTTCATATTCATCTGTATTCATAATGACTATCTTCCCACCTTTGTCGGCTCTCATCACTCTAATATTTTTGTCATTACTTAAAGATCTTAAAGCTTTTATCTCATTCTCAGACAGATTTTTTTCATAGATGTTACCCTTGATTTTCCCGAACTCATTTTCACAAGAATTCTGAAAAACTTGTAAAGTGTTCAGTAAGGGCGGATTATAGGTACTTGGTTTCTTAATACATCCTTTTTCCATGTCATTTATATGTGCTATGTCGTGCATAATGTAATTCAAGTTCAATTTTCTTAGATATAACCTGAAATCTATCAACAATTTCCCTATATTGAACTTATTGGATGGAATAAATGAGAAACCTTTCTTTAAAACACTTTTTGCATCCTCAGACAATGATATTTTTGACACATTCAAAATGTCCATCTCAAAACAGTCCACCTCTGGTGAATCTACCAATTTTTCTTGTTCTTGCCTTTCGGCTTGTACTTTTTTTGAGTGGCATTGTACCACCCTGTAGTCCTTTTGTTTTGATTGTTGTTCCCCTGAAAAGGAACCACTACATTACTGGCTGATGTACTCGCTACTTCAACGTAAGTTGTAATATTATTATTGTTCCCATTGTTTGTGGTAATAACTTGTTTTTCACTATTTTTACTCTCAAGATTTTTACCAATGTTTCTGGAATCATCTGATCTTGTCGAAGAAAAATCAGATTGTGAAACTTGATCTGACACATTTCCAACCAATTTGTTGTTAGAGTCATTATTATTAGGAGATATTCTGTTTGGATTTTCACTGCCAACATCATCTTTTATTATATACGCCTTATTGTTGTTGTAAGCTAAAAGATCTCTTTTCAACTTGTGCTGTTTTCTGGACACTATAGTGGCCTTCTGTCTTTCAGCCTTAGCTTCAACCCCGTTGTACAAAGCCATAAAGTTCTTGAAAGATGTGTGCCCTTTTATCTTTTGATCCAAAATTTTTATCACTTCTTTTAACTTTTCTAATTCACTTTTATAATGATCTATTAGCAGTGTCATCATTTTTATCCCAGTGTCATTATATAATTTGATTAAATCCAATCATAGTTTATCTCCGGGTATCACACAGTTCGGAAATTTGGCTGTGCGTAACCCTTGCAGTACTACCCGGTGTTTGATACATTCTTCCAGATATTGTATCTCAAGGTGTAAAGATACATGTTGTAAAACTGCTTTTTCCATTTCGAAAATGCATCTACGACAGTTTATATAGTCTAAATTGTCATTACTTACATTAAAAGAAATGGTGATGTTCTCAACGTCAGCAAAAGGATTGGCGTTTTCTTTAGAAGCATACCGCCACACATCCCCTTCATTTTCGACTGCTCTTACCGCTCCGTTTTTGTTATTAATTCCAAGCAACTCAGAATCTAGTCCTTCGTTACGTGAAACGCCATCTCCCACAGAGTTCACATCTCCACGCCCAACTCTGTCATGTGGTGTGTCGACGGCGTTCGAACTGAATGCTTGTCTAATGTTCAATTCTGACAAACATTCTTTGACTGCTCCAGTAATTATTTTTTGTATATCCAACTTGGAGAAACTCTTTCTTTCTCCCTTCTCCACCAATTCTTCTCCTATCGAATAAGTTGACAAATTGAGTAACACATCTTGTGTTGAACTCTCCGCTGCCATATGGTATAACTGGAACTCCAATCAACAATGTACCATAAAACTGCACCACGAACGATACACAGGGAACCAGAAAACCAGAAGTACCAGTATTTACCAAGCAACACGGACAAATGATGTTTAGCGCTTTCAATCACTTTTGACATTTCAGAAATGTCTTGTCATATCTTTTGCTTCCTTTTATACTCATCAACAGGAAATTACATCATAATTAAACATTGATCTTGCTTCTAAATTACATATGAAAAATCTATCTATTACTACTAATTCTAAAAATTATTTGAATGATTAATAATTTTACATTCTAACAATGTAATAAAAATAAATGATTATCTGTACAATAAAAAACACTTTAAATTAATCATGTCATTTAATCCGGGAAGCTTGTCAGCTCCCAGATATAATTGCCAATATGCCTCTTTACATTCTAAAATGTTTTTGGTAAATACTGGTACTTCTGGTTTTCTGGTTCCCTGTGTATCATTCCTGGTGCAGTTTTATTGTAGAATTGAACATTAGACAAGCATTCAGTTCGAACGCCGTCGACACACCACATGACAGAGTTGGGCGTGGAGACGTGAACTCTGTGGGAGATGGTGTGGGAGATGGCGTTTCGCGTAATGGAGGACTAGATTCTGAGTTGCTTGGAATTAATAACAAAAACGGAGCGGTAAGAGCAGTCGAAAATGAAGGGGATGTGTGGCGGTATGTTTCTAAAGATAACGCCAATCCTTTTGCTGACGTTGAGAACATCACCGTTTCCTTTAATGTAAGTAATGACAATTTAGACTATATAAACTGTCATAGATGCATTTTCGAAATGGAAAAAGCAGTTTTACAACATGTATCTTTATACCTTGAGATACAATATCTGGAAGAATGTATCAAACGCCAGGTAGTACCGCAAGGGTTACGCACAGCCAAATTTCCGAACTGTGTGATACCCGGAGATAAACTATGTTTGGATTTAATCAAATTATATAATGACACTGGTTTAAAAATGATGACACTGCTAATAGATCATTATAAAAGTGAATTAGAAAAGTTAAAAGAAGTGATAAAAATTTTGGATCAAAAGATAAAAGGGCACACATCTTTCAAGAACTTTATGGCTTTGTACAACGGGGTTGAAGCTAAGGCTGAAAGACAGAAGGCCACTATAGTGTCCAGAAAACAGCACAAGTTGAAAAGAGATCTTTTAGCTTACAACAACAATAAGGCGTATATAATAAAAGATGATGTTGGCAGTGAAAATCCAAACAGAATATCTCCTAATAATAATGACTCTAACAACAAATTGGTTGGAAATGTGTCAGATCAAGTTTCACAATCTGATTTTTCTTTGACAAGATCAGATGATTCCAGAAACATTGGTAAAAATCTTGAGAGTAAAAATAGTGAAAAACAAGTTATTACCACAAACAATGGGAACAATAATAATATTACAACTTACGCTGAAGTAGCGAGTACATCAGCCAGTAATGTAGTGGTTCCTTTTCAGGGGAACAACAATCAAAACAAAAGGACTACAAGGTGGTACAATGCCACTCAAAAAAAGTAGAAGCCGAAAGGCAAGAACAAGAAAAAGTGGTAGATTCACCAGAGGTGGACTGTTTTGAGATGGACATTTTGAATGTGTCAAAAATATCATTGTCTGATGATGCAAAAAGTGTTTTAAAGAAAGGTTTCTCATTTATTCCATGCAATAAGTTCAATATAGGGAAATTGTTGATAGATTTCAGGTTATATCTAAGAAAATTGAACTTGAATTACATTATGCACGACATAGCACATATAAATGACATGGAAAAAGGATGTATTAAGAAACCAAGTACCTATAATCCGCCCTTACTGAACACTTTACAAGTTTTTCAGAATTCTTGTGAAAATGAGTTCAGGAAAATCAAGGGTAACATCTATGAAAAAAATCTGTCTGAGAATGAGATAAAAGCTTTAAGATCTTTAAGTAATGACAAAAATATTAGAGTGATGAGAGCCGACAAAGGTGGGAAGATAGTCATTATGAATACAGATGAATATGAAAGAAACATAGAAATCTCTTTAGCAGATAACACTACATATAAAAATATCAGTATAGAAACAGTTAAATCAAGATATAATACAATAAATAGTTTTCTATTCGATATGTTCAGTCAAGGGGAAATAGACATCAATAGTTCTGATTATATGTTAGTAAATGAACCCAGAATGCCAAATTTATTCGGAATTCCAAAAATTCAGGAGAATAGTGAAAATATTCCATTTAGACCTATTATATCAGCATGGATGTCCAAAACTGAAAACATTTCTATATGGTTGGACAGAATATTAAATCGAATAGTTCAAAAATCCAAACATTACTTGAGGGATTCGTGGCACTAATTAGAAATTCTCAGGAACTATTCCATTGATGACACACAATTAAGTTTCGGAACTTTAGATGTAAAAAGTTTGTATACATCTATAGATCAACATACAGGGATAGAATACATGAGAGAGTATCTAAGTAGAACCTCTACACTATCAAGTATAAAAATAAACACTTGCTGTAGTCTTATGGAAATAATATTAGAAAATAATTTTTTCACTTTCAATAAGAGAATGTACCAACAAACCTCAGGCGTAGCCATGGGTGCCAGAGTAGCCCCAGCGTTTGCAAATATTGTTATGGCAAACTGGGAACAAAAGTACCTTGAAAGTCATCCAAATTTCATTAAAGTTAAAATATACTATAGGTTTATAGATGACTTGATTTTTTTATGGTCGGGGGATCAATTGGAATTCGAAGAATTTGTAAAAGATCTTAATAACACTACTTCCTTTTTGCATTTCAAAATTGGAGAATTTGGTAAGGCAATAAACTTTTTGGACATTAATATAAGAATCAATGATGAGAATAAGACATTTTTTCTAGCAAAATTTATAGAAAACCTTATTTTGCAAATCAGTATCTACACAGTGACAGTTTACATCCAACTCATATGAAGAAGGGTGTCATCAAGGGACAGTATATAAGGTTGGAGTAGGTTGACATCTGAAGCGGACATATTCTTGGAAGAAGGTAAAATCTTGAACAAGCTCTTTCAAAAATGAGGCTATGACAGAAAGTGGATTAAAAAAATAGAAAAAGAAGTCTTACTTTTGAGAAAAAATGTAGCTAAACCTATACTATGGTCAACAGAAATTATGATAGAAGCTGGGGAGTTGTCTGAACACAATGGTACAATAGAAATCAAACACGAATATAGAATATCTTTTCCGATTCCCATTGTAGATGAAATGTGGGAAATCAAAAGTGTAATAACAGAAAATTGGAAAATCATTTTAGGAAATAAAGATTTAGTGGACACTTATGTCCCAAATTCACTTACAAAAAGATTTCAAACATTAAAAATATGTTAGAGTTCCATGGAGAATCAAAAAAACTTTCCAGAGCTTGTGCAATAAAAAAGGGAACATACAGTTGCAACAATTGTAGACAGTGTAGGTTTATTAGCAACACTTCCTTTGTTACCATAGGGCAATTTAATGAAACATTTTGGGCTAAAAATTATTTTAATTGTAATAGCGAATTGATTGTTTATGTAGCGAGTTGTGTGACATGTAGACAATATTATATAGATAAGACCAAAAGAAATTTGAAAAGGCGTATTTACGAACACAATTTGGCTATAAAAAAAAGTGATAAATCTAATGCCTTATTTAGACATTCCTCTATTTGTAAAGAATTCAAGAAGTTTGAATTTTTTGTATTGGATAGTGTAGATAAAGTTAGTTTGAGTGGAGATTTAAATAACATTTTAGAATGTAAAGAGGCATATTGGCAATTATATCTAGGAGCTGACAAGCTTCCCGGATTAAATGACGTGATTAATTTAAAGTGTTTTTTATTGTACAGATAATCATTTATTTTTATCCCATTGTTAGAATGTAAAATTATTAATCATTCAAATAATTTTTAGAATTAGTAGTAATAGATAGATTTTTCATATGTAATTTAGAAGTAAGATCAATGTTTAATTATGATGTAATTTCCTCTCGATGAGTATAAAAGGAAGCAAAAGATATGACAAGACATTTCTGAAGAAGGTCACATACAATAAAAAGTGATTGAAAGCGCTAAACATCATTTGTCTGTGTTGCTTGGTAAATACTGGTACTTCTGGTTTTCTGGTTCCCTGTGTATCGTTCGTGGTGCAGTTTTATAGTATACAACCTTAGATTATGAATATTAGTGGGGTTCTTTACCCATCATTTATTTTTCATTTTTATTTTTTAGTTATCTATCTACTTTTTATAATAGCCTACTTAGTTATTCATGTAGTAGGTTAGACATCATTATTTATACTGTTCGTGTATCATGAGTTTCTCTGTTCCATAAGCAGTTTTTAAGTTTAGTCGTGCCTTTTAGTAGGATTTGCTCTGTAAGTACGTTACCACTTTAAGTAGGTAATTGATTTTGTAAACCTGTTAAGGGAGTATTTAAATTGTGATTTTCTGTTTTAATTGATCTGAAGAAGTTTATTCATCGAAATAAACGAAAAGCGCTTAATCATTTTCATTACCAGTGTTGTACTATGGCGTGGTTCTTTTCTCTTTTTGATATTTAGTAGTTTGTTTTTGCCCGTTTCTTTCGCACTTTTATAGTAGTTTTACTTGTATTTGTAGAGTGTTTCTATCCCTGTTTTGTCTCTTGTCCTCCTCTTCCTTTCAGGATGTCGGACAAAGTGTCAGGGTTTAAGAAGGTTGTGGCCTGTGTCCACAAATTACCCAATTCTGATGCACATAACTTTGTCTGTTGCTGTGTCCTTCACATTTAGACAACTCCTGGCCAATAGGCCACTGTGAAGTGCTGAAAACTAATTTTGAAAGGGCTTCTTCCAGCCGCTACCAGGAGAAATTTGTACATTCAGCTTCTGCAGAATCTTTTTTTTTTCTCCTTTAAAAAAAAAAAGAAAAATCTAAGGGAAAAAAAAAGGAGAAAGAAAAATAAAGATCTAAAACCTTGAAAAAAGTCTCTGGATCGTACATCCTCTTTGGTTCCAATTTCCAAAATTGCAAAACCTTTGGAGTCAATGCTTTTCTCAGACCTGATACACCAGTGAGGTTTTCACTGGAGCCAATTCCTCCTAGGATCCATGCACCTATACTACAGGAAAAGCTGTTCTTCACTATAGGACCCACCGCTGCTTCATCTTTTCAGTCAGTCAAATTTACCAGGAGCAGATATGAAAAAAATGAGATGATTTCTTCAGACTCAGATCCATCTGATGGATGGAAGAGGGGCACTGACCACAACAACTCTGATCTGTGATATATATGCTAGGAGTGGAAACAGACAATAAACTAAAATTTGACATTCACATATCCATGACCATAAAAAAGGTCCACAAAAAACTAGGAGCGTTATACAGAAATAAGTAACTTCTCACCAAAGCAGCAAAGATTTCAATAGCAAATTCCCACCTTATCTCCACCCTACTTTATGCCTCTCCAATATATACCAACCTAAGGTAATGCAATCTAAACAAGCTAGAGACCTGCTACAACAACATTGCCAAATTCGCCACAGGGGCATCCTACCATAGTCACCACTGTCTCTCACTTGCTGAACTGGGCTGGCTTGAACTCCCTCACCTCCTTCAATGGTATCAACTCTCACTTGCCCACAAACTAGTAAACCATCCACTAAATGTCCCATCCCTCCAGAATCTACTCCAACCCTATAGCACCACCAGACCACTAAGATCCAGCAACAAAAATCACTTGCAGATCACTAAAGCCAATAACTGTGCTGGTGAAGCACTATTCTCTTGCACCATAGCCAAATTATGTAACTCCCTCCCACCCATAATTGCCTCCATACCATCATGCACCCACTTCAAAACTTTACTAAAAGCACACCTAAAAGCATGTTGGCTATGCCCTTGAAACTCCCACTCTAATATCACTCACCCCATCCAACCACTACCTTTCTTTCCACTCCACTAACTACCTTAATTATAGCAAGCTCAGATGCTCATAAGCCTAGTACTTATTATACAGCAGGAACTTCTTATTGTAACATTATTTAATGTCTGTTATGTACTTCACAGATAAAGATTCTAGTTGTCTACTGATGTACTATGTTCTTCATCTGTAAATATGTTGTAAGTAATTGCTATGTAAATTGTTAATCGCTATGTAATCAAATGTAACTACTGTCTGTTTATTTTAACTGTGGAGCTTTTCTCCCCGGGCCTCCGCTGAAAATGGACCTACGTCCAGTCGGACACTCCCGGTCAACAAATATAAATAAATAAATAAATAACAATAAGTATCCTTTTTTTTGCTTTTTTACTAGTCATTGCTTATTCTAACCATTTATAGCACTTTTTTATTGTCTGCTGCTACTATTTTTTACTGTATTTTATTGCTATAAACTAATCTGCACTGTTGTACTGAAATTGCCTTACAGGGCCTGTTAAATCACTTTTGTTACTGTCACACTGTTTGTAAAGCTTTTTAACCTAGTTTCACTGTGTGAAAAATATTAACTGGAAATTTTCTCTGTTTGTTAAGCATCTGTCTGTTCTGATTTCATGCCAAGGAGTGTATCATATAACTGATTTGTTTGCAGTTAAAAACATTCTATAGAGTCTCCTTGCTCCTTTATCTGTTTAAAACTTTAATTTAGTGTATCACTGCTGTTTTTCTGCCATGATAAACATTTATGTAGTGTTTTCTGCTTTTACATTATTTGTATTTCCTCCTCCTACTCTATCACTTTATCTTGGTTTTTCTGCTACTGGTTCTCTAAAGTGTTCAATTGCATCTTCTCCACTGAATTTATTATTGCTTGTTTTTAGTCTGTTTAAATTTTAAGTGTTGTTCTAAGCCTCTTAGTTCTGGTTTGAACATTTAGCCTTTAGGCCTACCACTTCCCTCTCTCCCTCAGATTTTGACAAATATGGATGGACATTTCCCTAAGGTTTCTCCTGCCAGCCTGGTTAATATGGGGATACTGAGACAGTGTAGCAACTGCCTCATGTACATGGACAACCATCTACTACTATGACCTAGGAACACAATGTGTGAGAGATGCAATTACATAAAGAAACTAGAGTCTATGCTGTCACTCTCACAAGCTAGTATATCTGTCCCTGAGAAGGTTGTCAACATGTCAACACAATCACTACACCTCAAACACCACCCACAACTACTCAACACACACCCACAACTACTCAACACACACCCACATATGTGGATGTTCTCAACAAAAACAAACCCAAACAAAGGAGAACTCTGAGACAAAAACACACGAGAGCTCCACAACCCTCCACACCACATACCATGCATAGTCCACACACCAATATCTCACAACCACTAAGGCCTAACCATAAACCCAACATATTAGTCAAAGGAGACCCCATTGTGAGACACACAGATGTGCCTTTCACCAGGCTGGATAAGGAGAAAGTCACGGTTAGTTGTTTGTCAGGTGCCAGAATCCACCATATCTCACACGCACTCAGGTCTCTCAACAACAGGTACTGTTATGACCCTGTCATAGTCCATGTTGGTGCAAATGACTTGAGATGTACCTCCCTGGACTATATGAAGATAGACATGATTGAGTTCACTGATTGTGTGTCCCAGGCATGTTTGTCCCTAGCCTTAAGCACCATTCTACCATCAGCTAGAATGATGCCTCAATGCAAACAGAAAATGATTGACTTTAACAATTGGCTTAGTTTCTGGTGTCATTCCAGGGGGATCCAGTGCCTGACAGCCTGGGAAGGCATGATCGCCAAACCACGATGCTTTGCTAGAGATGGCCTGCATCTGTCTCACTTGGGCTTCAAGCTTCTGGCAAAGATCCTTGCTTTCCCCATAGTTCCTTTTTTAGGAAAAGTCATGAGGTCGATACTACCAACATAAAAATTTAAACATAAATGCAAATTAAAGGTCATGCTGCTAAATTCCAGGAGTCTAAACATGAAACTGCACTCATTGCAAGCATTCTTAACTCTGGAAGATGCTGACATTTGTGCAGTCACAGAAACCTGGTTCAAAGCTACAGAGAGCACCTCAGCCTTACCTGGTTACTCATCCTATCATACATTCAGACCCCAAAATGTGGGGAGCAAAGCCAAAGAAGGTGGGGTTTCAATATATATTAAAGAAACACATCTCCAGGCTGGTCAAACAGTATAATGCACAGGAGATACTCTAGGTGCAGTTAACCATTGACAAGACCCCTTTTCAAATTATAGCTAGCTACAGGCCACCAAATTTGACTCAAGATGCCCACTCCACTTATCTGGACCTCTTCAAATCTATCAAGATTCAACCCTTTAACAATATCCTGGGTGACTTTAATTACCCAACTATAGACTGGAAAAACTAATCATGCCAGAATACAAATGCCTAGAAATTCCTCAATTTTATCAATGCACATGCATTGGAACAGCTAGTCGATACCCCCACAAGAGGTGATTAGTATCTTGGACTTGGTATTAACTGTGATAAACCGAGATACGGAATTTTGTAAATAATTAATTATAATTATATGTCACTTGAAGATATTAATATGATTTATATAGAGATGTGACACTGCCAGCCCAGCTAGACAGAATTTTGTAAATAATTCTGTCATATATGAATAGTAATATGATTTGTATGCTTGTTTTAAAAATGTAAGAAAACTATATGTTCTGTACTGAGCTTCAAGAGTGTAACCACAGTGCACCCTGCTGGGAAAAAAAAGCAGAAATGTGTATAAACTATATGCCAATGCAAATGTATGGTTTCATAATAAAAGTTGGAATATACAGAGTTAACTTGCAAAACTAAACAAATAAGTTGATAAGTAAAGAGTTTTATGATGTGTTATAAAGTTAGTTTATCTCAGTTAAGAGACAGGATGTCTAGGCTAGGGGCATCTTTCTATTGTCTGGAAACAGGTAATTACAGGTCTCCAAGGTAATTGCTTTATGACTTTCAGTTTCAGGCAAGCTTCTAAGAGAGAATTGTCAGCTTCTGAGATAAAAGTATTTTTAACAGAGACATGTTAAAAATTTAAGTTCCTGCTAGCCTTGGAAACATAGGCAGAGGTGTCAACGATTGATGTAATGTGAGATGGTTCACCAGTAATGTGCATTATTAACTTAAGAACTATCTCAGAGAAAAAGTCAGTGCATTTTTGTATCTTGTTCTGGACCTGGAAACATCTCACCAGCACTTTGCCTTGCTCTGTAAGTAAGTTATTTAGGTGCAGTGATTTCTCTTGGAGATGGATAGAAATATAGTAAGATTAGTCTAGATGTTTTCTGTATTTATGTGAGACTGTCCTACAATGTTGTTTTAAAGTTTTTCCTGTGATTCTGAACTCTATTGTCATTGTGTTCAGTTGATGAGTATTGTCTTGTGTTTTTATTATTAAATATATTTAAACTTTTTAATTTTGGCTGGTTTGTGTAGAGATATATAATTAGAGTACTTGCATATGTATTTGGTGATATTGTACAAGTCACTTCTAAATGGTGGCAGGTGGTACTACCATATAGTCTGGCCAGAGGGGGGGGGGGCATAGCTGATGAACCTGTGCCAGCCTTCCCCAGGAGTGCCTGTCTGTTTGTATACAAATCAAATCTCAAAGTGTGTGCATGTCAGCTACTTGGGCAGGGACACAAAGCACTGGTTGGACAGAGAGGGTGCTGGAGGTTTTGGCTTGACCACTCAGCTTAGCTCTTACCCTAGAGCTGTGCCAGTGGGGAGTCTTATTGGGATAACCAGCCCCAGACTGACTGTGATTTCTGTGTGCTCTTAAGGGAAATTGTACTTTACTGTGTGTGTACTGTTCATCCTCCCAGTGTGCACATCCGTCACTGGTGTTAGTGATGAGGATTGGGGCTCCTTGATTTGACTGGGCCAGGGCAGGGGTGTCACATTATCCAACATGAGTAACCACTGCTGCACCCCTACTATATTATCCTCCCTGGTAAGATCCGACCATAAAGCAGTCACTTTCAAAGTCACCATCTCCCCTGAACCCTCCCCTAGCTAAGGTCAAACAAAAAAAACTTCTCCATAGCTGATTACAACCTCCTGAGGGATGGTATAAACAGCTTTACAGCTCCCTGCCCCACTGTAGAAACTGCCACCAATGTCCAAATCTACACCAAAGTACTGTACAAGCATTTATATAGATGCATGAAATCAGGAATATCTGACAGGACAAAAATCATCCTCCACAAGGAAGAGTAAACCTGTCTGGTGGACATCTTCAATAAATAAACTATATAACAAAAGGAAAAAAATGCTGTCCAGGACCAAGAAGGAGCAGGTGCCCAATTGGAAGCAATCTCTCCTTAGCCTGAAGAAGCAAATAAGAGCACTAATAAAATCCTCTAAAGCCAACTTTGAGTCCAAATTGGCCACATCTATAGACAATCATAAGGCCTTCTTCACATATGTCTACAATCTTAAAGGAAGCACGCAGATCTGTTCAGAACTGGTGGTCAGGGACACCACATACACAAATGCTGTAGATGTAGCCAATCTACTGGCTGACAGATTCAGCGAAGACTTCTCCCCCTCTGTAAATTAGGACATCCCCAGTACCTGCCCCCACCCCTTATCTCTAGGGAACAGGTCATCACTGCCCTCTCAAAGGCATCCTAATGGAGAGATGAAAGGGGTCCAAATGGAGAGATGAAAAGTTAGCAAGCAAAGTAGAGTAGTAGTGCTGAAATTGAATTCATCCTCATGTCTTGGCGAGTACCTTTGCAAGGTGGACCCTGTTTTTCACAAAATCTCACCAAGGCGACACTGATATATAGACTGTATTTATATAGCATATATCATGGACAGAAGTAGGTCAAAAATAAAAAAAGATAGCTGGATGCACAAGACCCGGGATAAAAAGGTGCCCAATTCTGGTAGGCTTAATGGTGCCAGGACTGGAAAAATGACAGTGTAGAATCCTCAAAATATGCAAATTCCTACAATGGGGCCAGGCCAGGCCCAGGGGGAGGATGGGCCCCCCCTGTTGTAGAAGGAAGTAGCAGTCCACAAAAATCACAAAAATTGATTGGCCAAAGAAGAGCCATAAAGACGATAGAGTAGACTACTGAGGATAAGAAAGAAATTATGTATTACTATTATGCAAAAAGCCCAGAATTTCCAGACACATGATATACAAAATGATTGAGAGAGAAATTAGAGGAAAGAAAACATACTTCCACAGGAAAAACTGTCAGAAGCTTCAAGTAAAAATGTGCATTCATTAATACAACAGATTTTTGAAAAACAGTATATAGATCAAGAAACATTGATTTGTTTGGAAAAAGAAGCATCTGAGGAAGGGTAAAAATATAAACAAAACCTAGAGATATTTGAAAAATATAAAAAAGAAATATGGACATGGGAAAGAGAGAGATTTGATGTGGTGCAATATTTATGTAAAGGAGAAAGCCAAGTTAACTAATATAGTGAAGGCAGTCTCAAAGATATTTGAAGAGAAATATAGGCAAAGGCATCCAGATATGGAAAATATCTCACAAGAAAAAAATTAATAGCACAAAGATGTAATGTGGAAAAGAAGATTAGTAAAGTAGAAGTTAAAGAAATAGAAGTTGAAGTTATGGAGTGCCTGCGAAGTGAAGGATTTAATGTAGAAGGTCTAACACAGACTGCATCACAGCATGATGGAGTGAGTCCCCAGAACAAGGAAAAGCAAGAAGATCAGGAGACATATGAAGAAGAAATATGGACATGGGAAAGGAAAAGGGATTTAATATGGTATAATATTTATGCAACAGGGAAAGCAAAACTAGCCAATACAAAAAGAGCAACACCAAAGATATTTGAAGAGAAATACAGGCAAAGGAATCCAGATATGGAAAACTTTACAATACAAAACAAAAGAAGACTAAGAGGAAAAGTAGAAAAAGAAATTAGTAATGGAGAAGCCAAAGAAATAGAAACTGAGGTTATGGAGCAGCTGCAAAGAGAAAGATTCAGTGTAGAAAAACAAATGCAGAAAGCACAACAGGATAGAACAATGAATATCCAAATTAAGAGGAAATGAGTGGAACAGGAAGTAATTGGTTAGGTGCCATATAAAGATATTTTGGAGCCTTCCAGAGGAAGCCAGTATAAACATTCACTTGAAGCTAGACAGCAAGGAAAGGAACAGGAAACTCTGATGCAGTCAGTGTGGAGGAGTGATAGGCCAGTGAGTTCCCATATGACAGAGCAACAGATGACACAGGATGAAATTGAAGAAAATGTGCCACAAGAAGATGATATAGAACTTTCTATAGCATGCCCACAGGAAATGGAATGCAAGGAATGTGCCCTCAGTTTGGAAAAAAATGAGCTAAGGGAAGAGTTGCTTGATTTAATGGACATGGATAGATATATTAAGATTAATGAAATAAATAGACTGCACAAGGTCAATAAAATCCCAAAAGTAAGAAGTCTGATAAAACAAATGAATGCAGTAATTAGGACTGTCCATAGAGATCCATGTGATAT
This sequence comes from Protopterus annectens, assembly GCF_019279795.1. NCBI lineage: Eukaryota > Metazoa > Chordata > Ceratodontiformes > Protopteridae > Protopterus > Protopterus annectens. The sequence goes on along the minus strand of NC_056733.1, from coordinate 1,763,645,670 downwards.
AACAGAAATAAACAGAATATACTACTGTGCTGCTAAATTAATAACTGATAAAGTTCTACCACAACATCACAGGGTAGTGAAGGAAAGGAAGGAGAGAAATTGAATACCATCATGGAAGTATTGAATAGAGAAAACTATAAAGCAATTAAGACAAAAAGTGTCACTGTTGGAAGACTATAGAAGAGGGAATAGATCAACAAAAATACTAAGAAAGATATATGTGATTAAAGTAATGCACAGTATTAGAACAGACCAGGATCTATCATACACTATTGCAGATAAACTAAAAATTTCAGCAGAGGCGGAAAAACTTAGAAGATACACAGATAAATATAAGGGAAGAGTACAAAATAAGCAATTTATTGATGACCCAAAAAAGTTTTGTAGAGAATTGGAAATAAGGTAAAAGGAATTGAAAGACTGCCAAAAAAGTGGAAGTAGATACAATTTGGAAAAGTATCTATGGAGATCCTGTGGAACATAACAAAGATGCTAAATGGATAGAAGTAGTAAAGGAAAGAATAAGAAGTTTAAAGGTACAGGATATGAAATGGGATGAAATAGCCAGAGAGATTGAAACAAAGTTAAGAAAAGCCTCTAACTGGAAAACCCCAGGCTCAGATGCAGTACCTAACTTTTGGTTAAAAGTATTAATATCTTTGCAAGAGGATTTTGCCATGAGTAAAAACTATTTACATGCGCACCCCAGACACCACACTGGCTAACAACAGGCAAAACAATGCTCTTACTTAAGAGTGAAACCTGCAAGTTACCCTAAAAATAATAGACCAATAACTTGCCTTCCGATGACGTACAAACTATATATGGGAATTAATGCCGACAGAGTTTATAATCATTTAGAAGAACACTCAATTGTGGCAGTAGAACAAAAGGGCAATAAAAGAACGTCATATGGAACAAAGGATCATTTGTTGTTAAATAAAGTTATAGTGGAGAACTGTAAAAGGGGTAAGAATCTAAGTATGGCATGGATTGACTGCAAAAAAGCATTTGATAGTATCCCACATTCATGGATAAAAGAGCACTTAAAAATGTATAAGCTATACCCTACACTGATTGACTAGATTACAGTAACCATGAAACAATGGCAGACCACTTTGCAATTAAGCCATGATAAAGGACAGATTATTATCCCAGGGATAAAAATTCAAAGGGGGATATTCCAGGGTGACTCTGTCACCATTGCTATTCTGACCTGCCATTAATCCATTAAGCTGTTTCTTAACAGCTTAGGCCATGGCTACAATTTGGCTCCTAGAAAACAACAACGTTTAATGATTTCTCATCTTCTCTTTGTCGATGATTTAAAACTGTATAGCTCATCAGATGAGGAACTGAAAGCACAGCTGCAGGTTCTCAAAGCTTTTTTCAGATGATATTAGAATGTCATTTGGTCTCGATAAATGTGCAAAAGCAACCATTAAAAAAGGAAAACTGCAACACCAGGAAAACATTGGTTTGGAACAAGAATGTGATATAAAAGAACTTGAGCAAGAGGGAGTGTATAAATACTTGGGAATTGATGAAGGAAGCAATAAAACATGAACAAATATGAATAAAACTCAGTAAGGAATACTTTAGAAGACTTAAATTAATCCTGAGAACAGCATTGATATCTAGGAACAAGATCCAAGCTATAAATCAATTTGCTCTTCCTGTCCTAATGTACAGTTGTGGAGTGATTGGCCCCAAAAAGTGTTGTATAGATTAGGTATTAAAACAAGAAGGATGCTTCATGCTCACCAAATGATTTATAAAAAAATCAGTGTATACTAAGATTATATATTCTCCGTTCCGAAGGAGGGATGAGCTCCCTTGAAATTGATTACCAGTATAGATCTGCAGTCGTGGGACTCCACACATATCTACTGACCTCACAAGATCCAAATATAGTGAAAGTTTTGAAACATGAGAATAAATCTAAGATGACTTCTCTGCTTAATTTAGCATAAGCATATAGACGCCAAGCAGGAATGGAAATCAAACCAGAAGTAGATAAAAACCAGGCAGCAACTGAATGTGCCAAAAAGAAAGAATATAAGGTGAAGGACCAGATGAGAAGGCAAGAAATGTGGAAAAAGCATAAATATAGTTTCAAGTATAGAATACTTCGGGAAGAGCCCCATGTTGATCAAGAATGAATGCAGGAATGGTTTAGGAGAGGCAAATTCAAACCAAGAAATGAAAGGTTAATATTGGCAGCCCAAGATAGTGGGCTACGTACACGCTGGTTTACAAAGTCCATTGAACATGTGGGAGAAACAGGCCAATGTAGGTTTTGTAAAACCAAATTGGAAACAGTCACACACCTTGTTGCTGGTTGCAACACACTAATGGCAGAAGGACTGTATATTGAAAGGCATAATAATGTGGTGAGACTGTTGCACCGGGGATTGCGCAAACATTATGGTATCAAAGTGGCTGAAAAATACTGAAAACATGAGCCACAAAGCATTATAGAAAATGATGGTTTATATCACATGGGATCACCCATTACCAACAGTCCAAAAGATAGATGCTAGAAAAGCGAATATAGTGGTCCAAGAAAAAAAGACAAAAGTAGCATTGATCATTGCAATTGCCACACACAGTGACTACAGTGTCTTGCGTACAGAGAGAGACAAAGTAATAAAATATCAGGATCTGCAGTCAGAAAAGAGAGCAATGTGGAAGAAAGATACCCAGACAGTTCCAATAGTAGTAGGAACAATAGATCTTATAAAAAAGACTTTACAATCATATTTGTATATGTTACCAATACATGTAACTCCATATGAACTGCAGGAGGAGTCATTACTGGGCACATTGCAAGTGCTGCAAAGAGCACTACAGGTTGACTTTAAAGATTGAAACAATATTAATTTCATGAACTTTAATTGTACTTTGACTTAGGAATGGGGTCCATTCCCGCCATGGTATTAGAAACCCAAAAGACTTGGAGGAATTAAAAAGGCAAAATTACAGCCTCCACGGGACCCAATAACATCCCAGGCTGCATCCTACATGAACTCAGGCATGACCTTACAGCACCATTGGGCACCCTATTCAACCAAAGCCTGAGTACTGACTTTGTCCCAGTTGAGTGGAGGACAGCCACTGTCATCCCTTTACACAAAGGTGGAGCATCCACCAGTCCAGGAAATTATAGATCCATCAGCCTAACTAACCTGATCTGCAAGGCCATGGAATGGATTATCATGGACCTCATTAACAGGGACATTGGCAACCTCCAAACACTTGATCCCACACAGTTTGGTTTAGTCAAGGGGAGGTCATGTCTGTTAAATCTGGTCTACTTCTTTGAGACAGTCACCAAAGCCATAGATGAGGAGAAGATGGTGCACACCGCCTACCTTGACCTTGCCCTTGCCAAAGCCTTCGACACTATTCCCCACTTGGGCATATTAGAAAAACTCTCTCAACTAGGCATTGATCCATATGTTACCAGATGGGTAGCAAACTGACTCACTGATAAAACCCACCTAATCAAAATAGGGGAATCCACCTCAAGCAGTAGACCTGTAATGAGTGGTGTACCCCAGGGATTGGTCATGGTGCCTCTGTTATTCAGGATATACTTCTCTGAGGTGCAGGCCAAAACCAGTGGGCTATGGCTCACCAAGTTTGCAGATGACTGCAAGCTGGGCGCAGTCATCAATTCCCAGAGTGATGTAACCATCCTCCAAGAGTGTCGCACTCAAAAAAATGACTGGTGCCAGAAACATGGCCTCAAGCTGAATGCCCAAAAATGCATCATCTTCCCCTTTGGGGAGAGTGATGCCCCCACATATTGTCACATTAATAACATCCTAAGTACACAATCAGTGGTGAGGGATTTGGGCACCCTGGTTAATAGCAACCTGACCTATGACCATCATGTTGCTTCCGTTGTATGGAAAGCTTTCTACATGGTCCACCTCATAAATAAGGATACCTCATCCAAGGACAAAGAGGTCATACCATCCCTGTATTCTTTCCTTATAAGGCCAGTTATTGAATACAATTCCCCCTTTGGCATGCATCTCGCAAAGCACATGCAGCAGCTGGAGAGACCACAGAAGTTCCTCACCAAGAGAATCCAGGGCCTCAACACCTACACTACACAGGCCAAAAGCCCTGTCCCTCTACTTAATTTTATACAGACTCCTCAGAGGTGACCTCTGTCTGGCATACAAAGCAATTTCAGACCTCACCTTGATAAGACTGCTGCATATCCATAAGTAAAGCTCCACTCAAGCAATCCATATGAGCGACCACAACCTGGTCTGTGATATCAATAGGACTTGGTGGGACAGATTTGTGCCCTAGAGACTCCTCATCTGTGGAATAGACTCCCTCTCCACATCAAGCAGATAACCTCATTATACCTTTTTAAGCGCAACCTGAATAACTGGATGGGAAACAGAAAATGCAGCCCTGGGATTCCACCTGTGTCCCTGCTGGACAGGGGCTCTGGGTGCTGACTTGTCTAAACATGGGCTAATCTCTTGGCTAGGCTTATAAGGACCTTAGGGCCAATAGCCTAGTAACCCCCTATGATCTGGGAGTCCTGACTCTGGCTACCATCAGATCTGGGGGAATAGTCCCCCCCATTCAGGTGTTGCACCTTCTCTGATCTGCCCTTTCAGATCACAGCCCATGGGTCCAGCTTACACCTGGGACAGGTCTGCATCAGAGCCTAGGTTTTGTCCTTCTTCACTGCCTATGAATTATCTGATTTGTTTGATTCCAACCATGTTGGACCTATCTGAGTCTCTGAGCTGAATGTTTGGCATCGATTCTGACAGGGTAGGTTCAGAACTGATGCCTTTGGAGCTGTTCCTCCCTCTCAGAACCTCAATGTTAGATAGTTTGGCTCCAATGCCATCCTGTGATTTGAGCTGTATGGTATCCCCGGTTGAGCCTTCTTTGGGGTGGGGTCTCAGCTTGTAAGACTATGCTTCCTAGATCCCTATCAAGCTCTGTTTTCAATAAAGTACTTTCTCATCCCAGAGAGAAGACTATCCCCTCAAGCTCAGAATCATTCCTCCCCAAAGGAGTTCCATGGGTCTGGTGCCAATTTTTCTGGTCCCATTGGGACATCCAGTAACCAGAAGTCTTGCACCAGCTCCACTTGAAGAGAGACCATCTCAGCTTCTGAGTCTTCCCCAGAGCATCCCACTGAGGAGGTACACAGGAAGCATACATGCAATAGTAGGCAGCTGGATTCCCTTAGGAATCTGTCCACTGATATCACTTTAATGAAGGAGAAGGTTTTCCCAGATCCCCCTTGAAGATATTTTGTTCAGAGGAATCCTTGAACTGCTTAAACAGAAAGGGGGATATTCATCCCAAACACTTTCTCCATAAGAGTCAGTTTTTATTGAGGCTTTTGGTTCTGGCCTGTCTCTGTCTTGGGTGGTTCTGCCCATGGATGAGATGGTAGACGTTATCTCTAAATGGGCATGGAAGGAGCTGGACATAGGTGAACCCCACCCCTAAGAAACCAGGTAAGTTTCTCGTCACTCCTATGGATTATCCCCATTGGAGCAAGGGCCCAGCTATAAATTCTATATTAGTGGCAGCAACCACCAAAAAGGAACTAGCAGAAGAAAGGTCTTCTGTCCATCCACTGAATAGGGAATCTCATGCGTTGGAGAGATTTGCGAAGCAAGTTTACACCTCATCTGCTTTCTTGGTGAGGGCATTGAATTATTTGGAATGTTACATGTTTTCATAGGGATTTGACCAGGGAGGTTTCCAAAGCTATCTCCCAGGGACCTTGCCTGTGGATCAAAGTAAGTCCATTGATGCACAACTACCTACCCTTCAGACCTTATCCAAGTCTCTATGCTTCTTACTTCCAGTGCCATGGGGAGGGGGGTTGCATCTAGAGCAACCAGCATAGACAATATCCATCAGGAGGCATGCTTGGATGAGGCTCTTTGACTTTTCAAATCATTTTTAGATATCCTTTATGAATATCCCTTACAACAGATCAACCCTCTTTGGTCCTAAAGTAAAAAACAAAATTTCTAAAAGTTAAAAAGATGGTGAATCCCTATCTGCAGTTGCGATCAAATTTTCCACTCCTCTGAGGACATTTTCCAGGATCTAAAAAGGAGGAAAGAAAATTTGGTTGTGCAAATCACAGGGGTTTTCATCTACTGCTTCTGGAGACAGTGCCCCCTCTGTGGCAGAAGAGATAACTCTTATAATGGACATCACCCTAGGGGCATAGGTGGTCCACAGAATAAAGTTTTCAAAGGTCCTTTCTGCAAGAAATCTTTTCAACAGTCTTGAGCAGTTGCCTGACTACTGCACTCTGGAGGCAGTTGGGAGAGGGTGCTTATCTCTGCATTCAACAACCTGGACATCCATCACTCAAGACAAATGGATGCAGAAGATCATAACTAGAGGTTACTTCATTCCCTTTCTCACTCTCCCATTAACTGGAGAAAGACTTTCCAATGTGCCACCCTCTCAAAGTGAAGAGGCCACTTCAGAAATAAAGAAGCTTCTAAACAATTGAGCCATCCAAGCCAACCCACCAGACCAGAGAGGATCCAGAATATACCCAAGGTTTTTTTTATTGCCAAAGAAGAACTGGAATCTAAGGCTAATTCTGGACCTAAGTTACTTGAACAAATTTGTAAGAAAAACAAAATATCGAATGGTCACAGTACAGTCTATTTTTCCTCTACTGAGGGAGAATGACCGGATGTGTTCAACAGATCTTCAGGATGCATACTACCATAAAAAGATGGACACATGCTTCAGGAAGTATGTTCACATTTAGCTGGGAGAGACAGTTATTGTCAATTCAGAGCTCTACCTTTCAGTCTCACCCCAACAGTAGAAGCAGCACATTTTTGGCTGCAAGGGTTCCAGGTGTTTCCTTATTTGGATGACTGGCTTGTCACCACTCCTACCAGACCTCTACTCATCCAAGCCAGGGACTCCTTACTCCATCTCTGTTCTAGGCTAGGCATTGTGGTGAATTAAACAAAGTCCATACTTTGCCCAAATCAATCTTTCGAGTTCATGGAAGCTCATTTGGACACAAAGCTCCAAATTGCAAAACTTCTCCAAGCAAGAATTAGACCCATTCATCAACATCTTTTGTCTGTTTTACCCTGTCAGAAGCCACCAGCAAAAACAATTGTCCATCTTTTAACCTCCATGACAGCTTTAATCACTTTGGTTCCCCATGCCAGGTACTATATGCGAGTTCTACAGTGGACTGTTGCAGTCCAGTGGTCGATAAAGCAGCAACCTGTGTCTTTTCCCAGTAACTTTAGCAAAGATTTGCAAAACATATATTCAATAGTGGTTGGAGTCACCATGTTTCACAAGGATGTCCCTTCAATATTCTCTCTCCATAAGAGATGGTGACCATGAACACTTTCCACTTGTGGTGGGAGAGCTTTACCTGGGAAAGATGGTCCAAGGTATGTGGTCACAATCAGAGCCCGGTCTACACAATGTCTTGGAGTTGAGAGCGATTTTCCTAGAGTTGCAGGCCTTTCAGGGCAGACTACCCTCAAATATGATATCTATCCAGACAGACAACATGGCAGTCATCTGATACATTGACAAATAGGGAGGAACCAGGTCTTATCCATTATGTCAAGAGGCCATGAGAGTGTTGAAATTGGAAACATCTTCTCACATCTTTTGAATAGCAATACATATTCCAGAGAAGTCCAGTGTCTTAGCAGACAGGTTGATCAGGTCTGTCTTTCAATCCAGTAGTCACAGAACAGATATTCAGCTGTTGGGGCTGACCTTGCTGTGGTCTCTTTACATCTCCCCACAACACCAAGTGCAGCAACTTCTTAGAGGAGGAGTCATTGAGGGGTGCTGTGACCCCACTGTTTGCCTCCCAGGACTCCTTCATGCCTTCCTTCCCATTCTTTTGATTCAAAATTTTTACAGAAAGCATTGGCGAAGAAGATCTCAGTCATCCTCATAGCCCCTTTCTGGCCTCAACAAGTATGTTTTTCCTTCCTCTGGCCTCATCTAGTACACAGTCCCTGGATGATGGTCTCAGGTCCAGATCTGCTCTTGGTCACCTCACCCAGACATTCAATCCCTCTAGCTGACTGCATGGTTTCTTCAATTCCAGTTATGGCTAGACAGTCCAGGTTTGCATTCTCTATTTATATCCTGAATTCATCTCAGAAACCCACATGTAAGATTTACAAAAGTAATTGGGAAAAGTTCTCCATATGACGAAATGAACACAATTTTGATAATTTTCCAGCAATCTTGGAATCTGTAGCCCATCTTTTTCAGAATGGAGCCAGCTATTCCCCTATCAAAGTACAGTTAGCAGCCATATCTGTCTTTCAAGTTGGAGAGAATTGCATAACTATTGCCCCCTTTTGACTATCTAAAGCTTTTCTTGGGGGAAATTTTCTATTACATCCCCTTCTTAGAGACCCAGTTCCTCCTTGGGACATTATAATTTTACTGCAAGCTTTAAGTCGCTGTCTATTTGAACCTACTGTTAAAGTTGATTTAACATTTTTAGCATGGAAAACTGTTCTTAGTTTTTAACTTCAACTAGGTGAATTTTGTAGCTCTGTCTTGTCTATAAAACCTTCCTACATATTTTTTCACAAAGACAGAGTCAGCTTGAAAACTAACCCTTCTTTTCTTCCAAAGGTGGCTTCTAAATCTTCTGTCAACCAGTCCATAAATTTTCTTGTGTTTTTCCCAAAATGTTCAAACAAAGGTAAACACACATTGCAGTTAACTGGCTTGTTCACAGCTGGTTATGATTCTGTTTGCATTGGACAAAAGTGGTAGGAAAACTGATCAGTTTGTGTCTTAATCCCCACTCAAGATGGGAAAGAGAGTATCCAAAGCCACTCTTTCCCATTGCCTCTCTAAATGTAAAGCCTATGTTTACAAACAAAGGGGTTTATTACTGCCTACACCCCTAGAAGCCCATTCTAGAAGATCTGTATCTTTGTTTGCAGCCTCATTTTACAGAATACTTCTTGATGACATCTGTACAGCTGCCAAATAGTCCAAGGTTCATACCTTCATTTCACATTACAAATTGGACATACAATTTAGATCCAGAGCTGTGCTCTGGAATAGCCTTCCACAAGACCACCCAGGTTTTATTCTAGCTAGGGAATCTGTCTCATACATTAAGGAATGGACAGAGAAGGCATCATCAGATACAAAATTATGTGCTCATCATAATGATAGATCCATGTTGTCTTTCTCCATCCTTCCTCGACTTCCAACCCTCCTTCCCCTTCCATATTTTGTAGTATTTAGCTTTTTAACTCCTGAACTGGTCTGGCTGACTTAACCTTGGCTCCTAGAGGTTTCTTATCAAAGACAATGTCTATCAGCTGGTTTCTTTACTTTTATCTTAGATACTGTATGCTTGCTTCTTTCTTGCAGCCAAACTCGATCTAAGTTAGTTGGATCTACACAGGGAAATTATGAGTAAGGGGAGGAACCTAAGCATCAGTTCCAAAGTTTGAAAGTGGCAGAAGGTGGATCTGCTAATCCCCATACAGTGAGGAAGGACAGAAACAGACAACACAGATCTATCGTTATGGTAAGTACATAACTTTTATTTTTATGTGGAAGTTTGTGTTGAGGTGCATGTGTAGTTTAGGTGAGTTCACTGCATCATTACCTTCTGAGCAGAAAGACTATGTGAAATAGATTGTTTCTAATGTTTCTCAATTATTTAAACATGCTTTGAAGAGTGCCTTGGAGGGGGCTGATACTTGTTCTAGAAATGCAGTGATGTCAGTAGAGGTAAGGAGGTATGCTTGGTTGCACAGCCAAAACTTTTCTGATGAGTTAAAAATGAGATTGTGAATGCTGCGCTTGATTTTGATTGTGTGTTTGATACAGCAGCTAATTATATCCTAAAACACTGGGATGACAGAGGTAAACTGATGTAAGGGATGTCTAAAATATTCTATATTCCAAGGATTCCTCCCATAAGCAGGTTAGTTTTTGGTGGTCCAACAAACAACTCCCAGCCAAAGAAAAACAAGGCACCAAAAGGAGATGGCAGGACAAGAACTCTGCCAAACCTAATGAGGGGTTCCTTTCCCAAAAAGTATAAACTCCCCTTCCAACCTATGACTATGCTGAGGCACTGCACTCATCATTTCCAGGTTCCCCTTCTTGAAAGGTAGCTCTCAACAAGTCAGCCTGGTCATCAGTTGTTTCTGACAAATGGGTGCTCAGTATAATGGGCAAAGGTTACTAGTGGCAGTGGAAGGAACACTGCCTTTGTTCAGGGGGTTCCCCTCACCCACTGGATCAGATTTCATTATTCTGTCCTATAATCCTGCATATGCTAGACTTAGGGCTCATACATCCAGTCCCCCCTTCAGAGAGAATGAAAGGTTTCTACTCCAGAATTTTCCTGGTACCCCAAAAAGAGCTGCCATGGAGACCAGTGTTTGACCTGTCCTTTCTGAATACCTTTATCAAGGTCCCTCTCCATTTAAGATGCTTAGCCTGTAGGCAGTGCTTCCTCTACTACCAAACCACTGTTTTGTGGTGACTCTGGACTTGAAAAATGCATATCTTCATATCACCATTACTCATTGCTTCAGGAGATGTCTGTGATTTGTTGTGTCTGGTTTGCACTATCAGTTTTCTGCATTGCCCTTTGGGCTGTCCACTGCACCTGGAGTGTTTACGAAATGCCTTGCTCCAGTAGTGGCTCACTGCTGAATTCTTGGGATTCACATTTTTCCTTACTTGGATGACTTGCAGATCTGTGCATAGTCTTGTATCTAGGTGTTTAAAATCTGTAGAAGATGTCTTGTCCTTACTCTTCCAGTTGGAGTTCAAGTTGCACCTTCCGAAGTCATGCCTGACACTCTAGCAAAGATTCATCTTCCTGTGGTACTTAATTGCCACCAACAAAATAATGGCCTTTTTTCCAGAAGATGAGGTCCTGTCATGCCAGATAAAGTTTCATGTATTCTCCAGGAAGAACTTTTCCTCAGCAAGAGAATTCCTAATAATTCTAGGACTAATAATGTCCATGGTTCTCGTGATAATACCGACCCATCTCCACTTGAGGAAAATTCAATGGTATGTGCAAGTTTGGTTGTTAGACTCTGTACTTAACATTCCCTAGAAGTCCATTTGTCATTGCTGGGCTTCATTAGAAGAGAGTTACAGTGGTGAAGAGCACAGCTGAGTATCAGTCCAGGACTTCCCTTCTTCCCAACTGTTACAGCATAGTCTATCCAGACAGATTCATCTGAGTTTATTTGGAGCAATGTGTCGATGGGAGTGCAAGTGCAGGCCATGTTGAAGGCCCAATGATGCTTGTAGGCACATCGGTATCAAGGAAATTTTGGTGATGATCCACGCCTTGAAAGTCCTTCACTTATAGACTCTGGGTCCTCCTGTTGTGGTTATGGACAACACCACAGTGATGTGGTACCTCCTCAAACAAGGCGGGCAAAGTGTTACCTTTTGCGATGTGATGGCCTGGGAGCTGGCTTTACAGCATTCTCTCTTCAGGCATCAGACATCCCATCAGAGCAAAATGCTGTGGCAGACAGACTAAGCAGATCCTTGGCAGACCTGCATAGGTGGCAGCTCAAGGCAGTGGTGTTCCAGGGTCTAGTTCAGATGTCGGGAATGCCTCAAATATATCTTTTTGCCTCCTTTCAAAACAGACAGCTGGAGAAATTCTGTTCAGACATCCTTACAGCCATGCTTGTAGGACGGACACATTCTCATTTCCTTGGATGGGAATATTCCTGTATGCTTTCCACTGATTCACAAGGAACGTCTGAATATTTAGGAATAAATGCCAAAGATCATTGTAGTGAACTACCGATTGGCCCAGGCATTCTTGGTTCTCCCTTTTAATGATATTGGTCTCTGGCAATTACTATGTACTTCTCCACACTCTGAATTTGCTCTCTCAGTCTCAGGGGTGACTAGTGCAGCCTAGTCTGGCAACCGACATCCTCGATGATTTAGTCTTGACTCCATTTATGTACTTGTTTTATGAGGATATGAAGCAGGTGTTAAAAGAGGTCAGAAAACCTGCTAAGAGAAAATCTTATGTTTACAAATGAATGAGGTTTTCTAGGTGGTGCCTAAATGGGAACAGAGGGTCCCTTGATGTTTAACATCCCTTTGGTCTTGAAATATTTGTTTGAGCTGCTTCAGGATGGTGTATCATACGAGTCCATTAAAGTGCAGTTAGCCCTTCTTTTTTTTTGGTAAAATTGTTCATAAAAGAAGAATTGCATATGAGGCCCTCTTGCAAGCAAACTCTGCTTGTATGGGATCTCAGCTTTGTTCTAGAAACATTTACTTTACCACATTTTGAACCTGCTGCTCATGCTGATCTGGAGCTCTTTACTTGAAAAAAACTGTTTTGCTTTTTGCTTTGCCATTTGCAAGGTGAGTCTGTGAACTGCAAGCTGTCACGGTGGGGCAATCTTACCATATTCTTCACAGGGATAGGGTTGTGTTCTCCAGTAACCCGCCCTGCTTTCATGCCAAAAGGCATGTCAGAATTCACTCTGTCAATCTCCCTGTGTTCTTCCTAGAACCTAAGAATAAGGGAGAGAAGATGCTTCATACCTTGGATGTGCACCAGCAGCTCAAGTGCTACATTGACATAATGAATCCTTTCAGGAAGACCAAAAGGCTTTTTGTTTCCTACACAGGGGCAAAGAAAGGTAAACCTTTCTCTAAGCAAACCATCGCATGGTGATTATCGTCTGGTATTGTTTTTTATTACAGCTACCATAGCAAGGCAAAAGCGCATTCCATCAGGGCCTTTTCCTCTTCAGTGGAGTATTGGAAAGGAGTGTGCTTAAAGTGTTCTAGCAGCAGCAACTTGGTCCTCCGTCAATGCCTTTAAGAAGTACTACAAGCTAGATCCCTCTTCTAGATCCAGAACACGTTTTGCTGGGACCATTCTCCAGGAGCTCTTGGACCCTTATCCTTCCTCTCCCATGTTGGATAAGCTTTGGGAATCTACCCCCAATGCCAGTAAGGTTGTTTGTTTGCTGAACATAGTAGAGTTACATAAGTCCTACTTACAGTAGATGTCCGTAGAACACTCTGCCTTGCTGGCAGTACCCACCCACTTTTCCCCTTTTTGGATATTCATAGTTTGGTTTTGGGGTGCTGTTGAGTGCTGCTCCATAGCCTTTATTGTCATTTGTGTGTATTTTTTTATTTTTTTTTGGTTTGGAACAATAAGTGTTTGCAAAGCTTGGAACAGGAAATAATGTTCTATAAAACAGCACGTAAGAAGTCAGCAATATTGTAAATGACCATTTCATTCTTTTATTTTGCACCAAGAACAACTTCAGATTTTTTTCTGAATATTTTATTAAGTTTTATAAATTAATAACAAAAGTACCATAATGATATAAACAGAAATGACATAATACATTAAAAACAATAAGTACAAGAATAAAAAATACTATTTACAAGGTGTCTACTTATGTAAAAATAAATTCAAATATTTTATGAAATTGTATTACATTACTGATTATTTATTGTCCATTTATTTAACAAATGTTTAAATTATATTTACAAGTTAAGAGAAGTGGTCATTGTACTGGTTCTTTCTTTGATTGTCAGTATATCCAAATGACATGTTTTGGTTGCAATGTTGAGGAATTCTTTTATTGGAGTTGATTCACTTTTCCAATTTTTGGTAATCACTTTCATTGCAGTTGACAACAGACTCCAAATTAGAGAGTGATTTATTTTCTTAACACATGGAGAAACTGGAGTATTAAATAAAATTAGTGATTTAACATAAAATTGTCACTGAATAATGCCTGTAGGAAATAATTTACATCGTTCCAAAAGGGTTTAATTGCAATACATTCATAAATCATGTGTTACCAATGTACTTTAGTATTTAACCTACATCTCCAACAACCAACTTTCTTTTTGTATATCAATTCTATTTTATGAGGTGCAATGAATGCTTTATCCAAAAATTTCCAGGAGAATAGTTTCCATTTTAAGGATGATTTGGTTTGAGCAGAGGATGTTAGCATCATTCTTCACTTGGGTGGTTGTTAATAGTTTTAAAATAATATCAGTAATTATCTTTACAGTATACAGCAGGAGGGCCAGATTCTGCAGCCCCAGCTCCAAACCCTGAACCTTGAACCTTGCAGCCTGGCTACTTACCTGAGCTCTCCAATAGCATCCCTCAGTAAGCAGGTGCTAGATGTCATTCTGGAGGCAAGGAGGCCTAGTACTAGAAAATCCTATGCTGAAGAGTGGAAAAGATGCTGTTCCTGGAGCCAGACTCAGGGGATGGGGCACAACATACCGCATATTCTTCAATACTTAGAGATGCTCCACAAGGGCCTTTCCTTCTCATCAATTAAAATTCATGCCTCAGCCATTTCAGCTCATTATAATACTGAGCCACCCCTGCTGAAAGAATTCCTCAGAGGGGCCAAAAATTTAAGACCACCCAGAAGAGCCCCTACTCCAGCCTGGGACCTTACCTTTGTATTGGAAAAGCTCACTCTACCTCCTTTTGAGCCAGCTGCAACTGCAGAGTTGAAATTCCTTTCTTGGAAGACAGCCTTCCTTCTAGCCATCACGTCATCAAGAAGAGTGTCTGAATTACAGGCCCTCATGGCAGTGGAGCCCTTCATCATCTACCATGCAGACAGGGTGTCCCTCAGGACCAATCCTTCCTTTATGCCCATGGTGGTATCCAGTGTGGCTCATAATCAATACATTCATTTGCCAACCTTTTTTCCTAATCCACAGAACAAAGGCGAATGAATACTCTTTGGACGTGCACAGACTACTTACCTGAGCTACGAAATGTTCCACACTAATGATCCTTTTTGTGGGGCCATATTCGTTTCGCCCTCATTGGTGAAAAAAAAAATAATAATAAAAAAATATGTGAAAATGAAGTGTTTGAAAAAATGCAGGTAGATACAAAAGGAAAAAACAAGAAATATAATATAACTAGAGAGGAAAGTGAGGCATTAAAGAACTTACAATCTGACTCCACCATCACCATAAAGCCAGCGATAAGGGTGGCCCCGTGGTGATAATGGACACAGAATTTTATAATGAAAGTATGTATAGTATGTTACAGGATGAAAAGGTATATTTACCTATAGATAGTGTGCAGTTCAATGAAATTATTAAAGAAGTCCAGCAAGTACTTTATGACAGTTTATTAGAAGGAACAATAGATAAAGAGCTATACGAGTATTTTTCAATGGCAAAACCAGTAATACCTATAATAAACGGAATACCTAAAGTACAGAAGCATTCACGTAAACCCCTACTGAGACCTACAGTGTCAGGAAGAAATTGGGTAACGGAACCAATATCAATTTATATAGTAAAGAGCTTGAGACCTATAGTGGATAACAATCCTTACATTTTAAAAGATACTAAGCAATTTCTTCAGGATCTATATGAGTTTATGGAAAGCATAAAAGAAGATAGCAATAATCTGATGCTAGTAACAATGGACGTGAGTTCCTTATTTACATCAATACCCAATAATATTGGTGTAGATATGTTAAGGGAATACTTGTTGGCTGATGGTACATGTAATCATGCAAAGGTAGATCTTATCTGCATGTTAATGGAATTAGTATTGAAACATAATGTTATGCTATTTAATCACAAACTGTATTTACAGAAAGAAGGGGTGGCGATGGGCACACCAAGTGCAAATAGCTATGCGAACTTGGTGATGGCCACATGGGAAAAACAATATATTATTTCAGGAAAATGGATCCAAATTGTCTTTTATAGAAGATTTGTAGATGATGTTTTCCTGTTGTGGAGGGGAAACCATGAACAACTGGAACTATGTCATTTACAGTTAAACAGCAGTACAATTTTTTTAAAATTTGAAATACAATACTCAAGACAGTCTATACATTTTTTAGATGTTAGTATAGAAAAAACTGAAAGAGGAAAATTTATTATGAATAGCCATCGTAAGGACTGTCATAGCAATACACTTCTCCACAGAACTAGCATGCACCCACAACATATCTTTGATAATATACTGAAGGGGCAAGCCCTTAGAACATCAAGATTGATAGCAGAGCAGGAAAGCTTTGAAATGGAAATAGTAAGTTTAAAGGAAAGATTAAGTGATAGAGGTTATGAAACAACTAAGTTGAATAATATTATCACAGAAAGTGCTATACATAGGAATGATATTGGGAAACCTTACTATTCAACTAGAGCTAAAAAAAAAGGCAAAATGAAAAGGTTAACAATCAAGTAGTAAGGGTGCCTACATATTATGCCAGTAATAGTAATTTAGTTATAGATACAGTTAAGAAGTATTGGCCAATACTGACTCAAGACCCAGAAATTAGAACATTAATAGGTAAAACACCAACATTTTTGTTTAGAAATAAAAAGTCATTGAAAAGAATGCTTTGCTACCCACAGGAATTGACAGAAAAAAATGCAAATTTGACAGGCACATTACCATGTACCAACTGTAATCAATGTCAATTTATTGAACAGAATAATAGCTTTGTGCATCCTGACACACAGTATACATATGTATTTAAAGTAGAGGCTAACTGTAATAGCAAAGATATTATATATTTAGCTGAATGTCAAGCATGCTTATCATTCTACGTGGGAAAAATGAATAGGGAACTTAGGTTTCGTATTCGTGAGCACCGTCTACATATAAGGAAGGGTACATTGACAAATGCTTTAGCAAAACATGTAGCTCAATATGGGCAGACCCATTTTTTTAAGTTTCAAATTATGGAACAGGTTCTATCAAGTGAAAGAGGGGGTGATTTGATTAATAAAACGGAAACCTCAGAAACTAGATGGATAGTTAGGTTGAGGGCTGATAGAGGTAAAGACCTCAATGAAAGGATACCTATGAAGCCCATTTTAAAGAACAGGGTTCTTTTTAAATAAGCAAATTTTATATAAGTAAAGAATAAATAATAATATATACAATTGTTTTATTTGAATGAAATACGTAGAGGCTTACCAAAAGTGATGTTTATACTCTTCACAATGCTATTTTATTGGTCCAAAGATAGATTTTAACCATGTAATTTAATGTTGTATTTGGAACTCAAACAGGTTTGTGTATGACTTCAATTTTAAATAGAATAATTGTTAATTTACAGATTCATTACACTTAATTGTTGAGTATATTTATATGGGACCACAACTAAACATTTTTATGGTCTGATGAAGTGGTGTGATACAACTATGAAAGCGCTAACCTTGTTCACCTGAGCTCTATGCAAGATTAAAGTTTGTTTTACCTCATTTTAAACTGGATGGACTGATATCAAGATTTATTTGCCTATGGTTGACTCATTGACCTTTTTTTTGGAATATTTACCTTTGCTTTTTGGTCGAATACTTCATTTGTACACCTAGCAGTGCTTTGTGTGTTTGGAATATTTATATCTATGTTGCATGTTATAGTTTATATTTTTAAAAACATTTTGCATAGTAGGACATGGTTTTAGCAATTTTAATATAGGTTCATGGATTGGTACTGGGCTGGGTGCCCTTGTGGACCGTTTTGAGCCTAGCCAGTTGCCCCATGTGAGGGTCGAACCCTGCTTGTTGTGTCTGTAAGGTAGACACCTTAACCATTATGCCATTATTAACCATGACTCATATACATAATATGTGTTCTAATATTTATGAATTTTTGAACCAGATGTATGCATATTCAAGATATACTAGAGTGGACCAGGTTAAAGCATTTGTATTTAACATTGTATCTTTAAGACTTAATTGATAGCAGGTGCTTCTACTATATAAGGAATGTATTGTTTTTGTGAGTTGTCTGATGAAGGGGCACATCCCTGAAAGCGCTTACCTGTTTTATAATAAACTTCCTAGCTGTGGTACAGTTGGTGTTTGTTTGCTACTTCAACTATATTTATTTTACACCAGCTGTTTTATTAGTTGGTAGAGGATTTCTGTGTTTTGCGTTATGGCATTATGGTCTGGGAGTGGGCATGAAACTACAAAACTGTATTCAAATAAGTTATTAAATCATTTGCAATAAAGACTGTCTTAATTCTTGATTGTATTCCATGTCTATTTGAAAAACGAGTAAAACAGACTGAAGTATTAACTGAAAATTCCTTAATATCGAAATTTATTTATTCTTTGGCTGTAGCTGATAGTCTACGATTTCCTTTAGTATTAGTATCTTTTTCATCCACTATACAGTTAGTCTCCTGCTAAGATGAGAGATCCCTTAGAGTGTTGAATGATCTGGTTGCATTTTGGATGTTTGATGCCTAAACCAGGTATCCAGTATATATTTACAAAAGTATATAGCTTGCTATTCATTTCTAAGTTAGCTAGACAGAACATACCTTTATCATCACTATATGTGTGCAATGTGTTTGATATGGGCAAATAATTTTTCTACAAAATGATTGCACTTCTTTTTTAATTATATTGAGAGTTAGCTATTACTGTGTATTGTTTGAGTCTATCTGTATCATTTGTTAATAAATGTGTTTCTTGAATGAATATGACTTGAGGAGAAAATAATTGTAAATATTTATAGAAACTATTCCTTTTGCAACCATTATTCAACCCATTAATGTTAATTGAATACGCTTTCAATTTGTCAGTATTATAACTCAAATAATGTTTCAATTAAAAAATATGGAGATTTAAGATGCAACAATGTGTGTAAACCACTTAAAAAGTGAAGGCAGATAGCAAAATTTCTAGTGGACTTTATACTGGTGCAATTTCATAAGCTGTATGGAACTGTAGACACCAAAAACAGAGAAAGCATTACAGAAAATATTGAACATAAATTTATTCTATCACTCGAGTCTTAACAATTTTATCCAAGTCATCCTAACTAACCATAGAAGCAGGTTTAATTCATCTCCACTGTTTCATAATTGTATCACTTAATGAAACTAAAAGAAGAAAAACAAAATAGTATGTGTAATAACTCTCATCCTAAACAAGATCTCTATACCTTAAGTAGTTTATCATGTACACTACTCTTTTTACAATGCAGAACTGTTATAGCATATTATACTTCATTTAACAAGAACTAAATAAATGTATTTAATAACTATAGTCTAGTCATCTATAACTGTAACATAAAAAGTTAAAGTTTAATAATTATTGTACTATATAATTAAAAAGAGTAATGTTTATCATTTTCAACACTACTGTAAAAAATAATTTTCTTATGTCTGTATTGCTTGTGTACTGTCATTTAATAAAATAAGAAAGCTGTAGTCAATGTAGAAGATATTGCAAGTGATATCAAACAAAAGTGAATTGAAAAGCTATCAGATCCTGTGCAACTGCATCTGTGTCACAAGATAGAAATTAATTTCTGTAAAGTAAGTCAGAATAAAACTAAGTATATATAGCTCAACTATTTACTGAAATAATAGTATAGAGTAAAAGGGGTCAGTTACTGACTAAATAAAATGTCTATAAATGACATTAATACTAAAGGGTGTGTAATTAATTTGATAGGACTAAGATAATATCAGGCATATAAATTTTACCCTTACTGAGGTCTTCTCCTCACTCTTTTCTGTTCTTTTTGACTTAGAGTAGTACATTGCAAATTAATGCTTTTATGTTGTATAGTTAGTTTAAGGTTTAATAAAACTATATAGTTTAGATATCCTACTCAGCAATAAATAAATGTATTAGATAAGATTCTTAGGTGACAATAGTAAAACATGACTAAAATTCAACTAAATATACCTAGTTAAAACTTTTGCAAAAAAGTCTTTACTGTTAAATCTAATTAGTTATATTAACATTTGTTCAATCTGTTTACCATACACTGAATCAAATTATATGTGTTCAGTCTTCTAAAAGTTAGTGAAACAACAGAGTTTTTTTCCATTTTTTTCTCTTCCTTTTTTCTTTTTTAAAAATAGAACAAATATATATACCCATTCTAACAAAAAGAATCACTGTACATTTAGATATGTAAAAGTCCATCTATGACACCAGAAAAAAAATCTTTGTATTCACACATTTCTTATTAGATTTAGTATATAATGCATTGCTTTCATTGTAAGAATGTAAATAAAGAACACTGGACACATTTAGTAAAAAACAGTTAATGTATATTAGTCTATTAGGTCAGGAATTGTAAGTGCCGACAAATAAAACTTGCTATGTAATAATATCGACAAACTGTCTTAGATATATATGTAGGTTCCATAAATTCTATGTTTGCCCTGAGCTTGTAATTGTAAGACTGAGGACACTTCTTACTGGACCAAGAGAATAAAACAGAATATAATGTCAGCAAATGTTATTAGTCCCAGAATAGAAAAATATTAGTTGCATTTTAGAAATGTATATAAAGTGCATTTTCCATATCAAAGCTTGGAAGTAAAAACACAGCTTCCAACTCATTCCATATAACTACATATCTTAATTTCCTAAAGTAAAGTTCTTCATTTGCATTATATGGAATATCAAGGGACTACATTTTAAATTGCAAGCTTCACCATAGAAGTTAGAAATGTCTTCTGAACACAAATATTTATAAATCCTTTTGAATATAACAGAATGACAACATCATTAATAGTCTCACCACTTTTACTCAAAGACTGTTGCATTTAATTCCTTTAATGGCAGGAATTTAACCAAACTGGTATAGATTACAGAATCAAAACTAGTATCTCAAAACAGCACATAATTTTCATCAAGCATTTATTTATTTATTTATTTTACATTTGTTGACCGGGCTAGTCCAACTGGATACATGTCCATTTTCAGTGGAGGCCCGGGCAGAAAAGCTCCAGTTACACAGCATAATAAAAATATACAAAAACATTCTATAACATTTAGATTTTACATTTGTAGCAATAGACATTTTAAAAACACCATTGTGAGACAATGTAAGGAAAACAAAATTAGGCAATGACATTTGTATATAGTAATAGTTCTAGAGTTAGCAAAAATAAGAATAAGACAGAAACAAAAGGTTAATAGGATTACAGATCAAAAGTAATTCTCAGGGAAGAGAGTGCAAAGACTAAGGAGGAGGGCTAGTTATAATAAAATGATCAGAAGTAGAGATTTATGGTAGAAAATAAAATTTTGTTAGTGTCAGGTAGTAAGTAAAAGAAAAAGGTTAGTCAGGGTTGTTACAAGAGCATAACCAGTGATTGGAGAGAAAGAGTTTTAGTTTGGTTTTAAATAGTGGGAGAGAGGTGAGGGTAGTCAGGTCATTTGGTAGTTGATTCCATATTTTACCCACTGAGTTTGAAAATAAAGATTTACCTGCTAAGTTATTTGAGAAGGAAGTGTGTATCAACATTTTGTTGGCAGAGCGCAGATTCTTCAAGGTTATTATAAGGTCTTATAAGGGTAGAGAGAATTGGGGTGTTATTAGGTTGGTGAAGGGCTTTGTGGGCGATTCAAAGTTGGTTAAATTGTAGTAGTAGTGGAAATTCAAGCCAACCTAGCTGTTTTAGATTCTGACAGTGGTGGGTCCTATAAGGAGAGTTGGTTGCAAATCTAGCAATATTATTGTATGATCTAGTCAGATTGTTAAGATTATGTTTAGAAATATTGGTATATATGGGGGAAGCATATAACAGAGTAGAGATTAAGTGAGTTCTAACTATTGTGGCTCTGGCTACTGGTGTCAGGAAAGGTTTAATGCGATAAAGGGATCCAAGTTTTTTATTAGTAGATTTAATTGTAGAATTTATCTGAGAGTCAAACTTTAGTTGATTGTCAATAGTAATTCCTAGACGTTTGTTAGTGGGGTCAGGAGAGATAACGGTACCATCGTCAGATGTAAGTGTAAAATGAAGAGGGGGTGATAGATGAGATGGAGTAAAGAGCAGTAGTTTGGCTTTTTAAGGGTTAAGGAGAAGACAGTGGTTAGAGAACCATTTTTCAATAGTAGAGAAGGCTTTTTGTGTGTGAGAATGAAGATCAGTTTGAGATGAGGCAGAGCAAATGATAGTAGAGTCATCGGCATATTGGATACAGGTAGACTGTGGAATGGAGAGATGAAGGTCATTTATGAAGATGGAAAACAGTAGTGGACCTAAAATAGAGCCTTGTGGGACACCTAGAGAGGTAGTACGAAGGTCAGGAAAGATGGTTTTGCCAGAGAACGGCTTGTTTTCGGTTGTCCAGATAGGATGTGTACCAGTTCATGGCAGAATGGTCGAAGGAGAGGGACTTCAGTAGGTGGAGGAGAAGTTGATGATTAACCATGTCGAAGGCTTTAGATAGGTCTACAAAGAAAGCAGAGGATAAAGTATTATTGTTACGATTATTGTTGATACAGTTAGTAAAGGATAGTAAGGCTGTGGTGGTACTATGAAATGGCCGAAAACCGTGTTGACAGTTAGCTAGGAGCTGATGGTGGAGTAGGTGGGTAATAAGTTGTTTATGGATACATTTCTCCATAATTTTAGCAAGTGGGGAGAGTAGAGCTATGGGACGAAAGTTAGAGAATTCAGTAGAGTCACCACCTTTGTGAAGAGGAATAACATATGAAATTTTCCAGATTGATGGGATTAAGCCTTCTTTTAAGGTTCTATTGATTAATATAGAGATTGGATAGGCAATGGCTTTGGCTCCTATTTTGAGGTATTCGGCTGGTAGTTGGTCAGCTGAGGGGGTGTTAGGTTTTAGTTTTCAAAGTAGAGAGGAGATATAGGAGGTAGGTATAGGTTCTAAGTGAAAAGGGGGAGGAGTAGAGCTTGATCTGGGCAAGTTAGAAGTATCTGGGTTTTGGTGATTAGCTAGTTTTAGTATAGTGGTAGTAAAAAAAGAATTAAAGGCATTAGCTGTTTGCATTGGACAGTCTTGGTTAGAGCCTAATGGATTGGGTGATTCAACTCTGCCTGGGGATAGTAGTGTGTTAATAGTAGACCAGAATTTTTGTGGATGTTGAAGGGATGTTTGTTGTAGTTGTATATAAAAGTTCTTTTTGTCCTGTAGGATAGCTTTTTTTTGTAATATTTCTTTGTTGTTTAAAGGTTTGATGATCACTTGTATTCTTTGTGGACCGCCATTTAGCCTAAAATTTGTTTCTATTGTGGATAAGTTTCCTAGTATGATTTGAGAGCCATGGAGCTGGTTTATTTTTCATTCTTATGGAACGGATTGGGGCATGTTGGTCTAGGATTGCTAGGAAGGTGTTATTAAAGTAGTTAACAGGTTCATCTATAGGGAGAGACTGTAGGGGAGACCAGTTACATTGTTTAAGTTCGGTTAGAAACAGTTCTTGGTCAAGGTGTTTTTTGCTGCGGATGGTTCTGACTGAATAGGGGATATTTAAGCATGTTTTATGTCTGATAATATATATGAGAGAGTGGTCACTAAGGTCATCTGGGACGGTTCCTGTTGTATAGTTTTGTTGTGGACAATTTGTTAAAATCATGTCAGAAATCTCTTGAGCATTAATAACTTATCAAACAAAATGAAATCAGCATGACCACCACAGCTGACAGCATCCAAACTTTTAATAAATAAAACAAAGATAAGCGCATTTGTGTTTCTACCAAACGCTTCTTCAGACCATAAAAACAAAATCACATACACATATATTTAAAAAAACAAATAACCAATCATAGTGCTTATAAAATCTCATAGCCAGTTGTGGTCCTAAGCTAATTTATTCCCTTTCAATGCTGGTTTCAGAGAAACACATCCATTAAGACATGGATACCTATCAGCCTGCAGTTTTAAAATCCATTGTAGTTCAGCTCTTTCTGTGACATTAACTAGATCACTCCCTGCCATTAATCTCTATGCATTGCATCACTCTAAAGATGCATTAATAACTTATATTGTTTGTAAAAACACACTGTGAAGTAATAGTTTCCATTAACTTATTAGATGTATTTCAAATAACAATGAAGAAACGAGAATCATTTAATTCCAGAGATGGGTGTATTTTCCATTAAGGTATTTTTTAAATATTTCCTGAAGTCTCTAATTTATTGCTGTAAACTGTATAAGTATCTCTGGTGTGTCTGACAGTCTGTCATAAATATGTGTAGCAACATTCTTACAATAAGTTTGTATTCTATTATGCCAAATGTTGCTTATTATTCAGAAAACAAACTTAAAAAACAGATAATTTTAACATTTACTTTTGAAATATATACAATATATTATTACTCTATAAACTCTTATTATTTAAAACCTTGGTGATATACTTGCTTCATGAGAAAATAAGATATAATGACAATAACAAACATATACAGTTCAATAAAAATGTTTAAATTTTGAGATCATACCATGTCAAGAACAATCAAAGTCTGCATAGGTCCAGGTGAGTAAACTAACCAATTATGTAAATCAATTGTATGAGTAGAAACTCTATTATTTGTAAGTTTCCAGTTGTTATATGTCTGTCTGAAGGGAGAATATACCAGTTTTAACAATTACTATCTATGTATGTCTATCTATTTCTATATCCAGCATTATAGCTAATGCATTTTTGGTTTCCAGCCTTCAGATCATTATTAAATTTACATAGTATTAGAAATTAACTACCAGAACATAAATATTAATAATATCCAAAGCAGTACATTTAATCAAATGATAATGTTTATCTGATGTTATTAGTCTTCATTTAAAATATGCTATAAAATAGATCAAATTCCCAAATTATTAGTCTAACATCTCTGTGCTAACTCTGATCGAACAGACTTTTATCTATCTAACATAATAGAGTCAGCACCTGAACTTTCATACTATGTTCTAACTAAAGGTCTAACAAGTGCAAAAGTAGAATACAACTTTTACTGTACAAGTAGATTAATTATACAAACTGATAAAGTTTGCAAGTAAAGAAGTATTAATTGTGTCTATTTAAATCTAGAACATTACTTTAAAATTTGATCTGAGGTTGTTAATCTTCATTCATTCCTTACTGATGGGTGTCAATTCCATCCTCGGAACCGAGTCGGCCTTATAACAAGTTCATGCCAGTCAAAAATCTCTCAAGCTAAGCTTTACTCATGGTGACCCTCTCCCTGTTTCCACAGATCTTGTTTGCCGTGCAGATATCAAGACGTGTCAAGCCAGCTCTCAGCTAAGTACTATAAAAATTATTATTCTGAATCCTTTTTCCACAGAATTTCTCTTTTACTGTTAACCCTTCTCTTATTAGTCGCTAAATGTTTACCCCTATTGAATGAATTTTTTCTTACCTCCTTACCAACTCAGTATTCTTAGTACCATCGTTGGTACAGGCCTTCCCTCTTTCTCTCTACTTTCTTTCCCCTTACCTCTTGCGGTAGTCTACATGCCATTGTTGGTTTTCTTCCTTGCCTTTTTAAAAAAAAAAAAGAAAAAAAAAAAGCTTTTCTATCTGTCTTTCCATTTAGAGTTTATACTTTGTATTGTATTTGTGTTGTATTTTGTTAATATTAGATAAACAATTTGCTTAAGTTGTTCCCGCCATGTCTGAGAAGAAAGGACAATAGGATTCAAGCAATATGACCAGTGCAGTTGCAAAATGCCTAATTTGGACACTCATGTATCTTGTGTCTACTGTCTTGGTGTTCCGCATCTCTCTGTTCAACCACTTTCTGACATTTGTAAAGGGTTCAATTCTTGTACCCTAAACAAGAGGAAAACCAAATTGATTCTTAAAGGGCTATTAAAAACACCTTTTTCAGAGGCTATTTCTGGGTTGGAGGGCTCACCCTCTCCAAAGAAAGAACACAAAAAAGAAGTCAGTCTGTTCCTTATTCACCTTATTCTGGTGATGGAAGGTCTGAACCCAAGCCAAAAATTCCTAAATTGGTGCCAACGACTTCAGCTCCAGGGTCTCAACCACCCTCCATGGTGCCATCCTCAGTTCTGAAGCCTCATGTATCCACTTCGGTGCCATCTTCAGTAACACTGGCACCGATAATATCTACTGCACTGACTTTGCCTTCAACTAGTACTTCAGCTCCATCCTATTCATACATGTTACTGGTCTTGGGACCGTGGTGCTGATAGGAGAGCCTGTTTCCTGGACCTGATACTCTCCCATGGCAGATCCATTCTTTGAGCAACAATAGGGCCTTTTTTTTGGAATGGCCTGCTTCTCCATCTGAGATATCAACCCGATCTTCCAGGAGCCTCTCGGAATTGGACATAGTGAGTCTTGTGGATCAGCTGCTGATGGCCAGAGGGATTTCAACACCTTCCAGAACTCCCCTCCCAACCAGAATTGGGAGTTTTTCTCCATGAACTCCTGCATATTCTTCTACTTTGACCTCCTTCAAGTATCGAAGTACTCAGCACTGACACCTATTTTGGTTCTGGAGCCTACCCTTTGGTCTTTGGCTCACTCAGAGCTGAGCCATCCTCAGGATCATGACTGGACTGCAGGCACCAGGACCCCTAGTACAGCACTGATTTTTTTCTGTGGTGCAGTCTACTACAGTTCCAGGAGTCTTGGCAGTACCAAGTCCTCTTGGGGCTCCTTCCTTGGGAGTGGGCTTGTCTGAGAGGAGTGTGACCCTGGTTTTGAGGCTGTCCTTCCTGGTTCTAGGCTCCCATCCCTCTTTAGGTGGGCCAGCTTTCCAAGTGATGGAGAGGACCCTTGCCTCTGCAGGCAAACCATTGGTGTGAGAATACCAGATATGTCCTCTCTCTCAACCGTAGCTGACACAGGACACCACACCAGGACATCAAGCACAACAGCTTCAAGATACCATAACGCAGGGTGCCCTGTCTTTGGAGTCCTCATCAGAAGCCCCCTTCTGAAGAGGTACCACATAAGAGATTATGGAAGAGGTAGCATGTGGACTCCCCTGAAGAGTCCCTCACCGAAGATACGGACTGAGATGAAGAGGAGAGATCCCCATGGTCGGCCCCTGAGGATGTCTCCTTTGGAGACATACTGGAAATTTTAAAGCAGAGGAGAGACTAGAAACTCACTAACCCTTCCTCTGAGGAGTCTGTATTCTTGCAGGCTTTTCTTGTTCAACCCTCTTCTTCTTGGGTGACCCTGCCTGCAGACGAACTATTCCAACTCGTTGAGCAGTGCGCATGGAAGAGTCCTGATACTATTGAACTAATCCCCCAGAGACCAGACAAAATATTGTCCCTGCCTGAAGGAAGTCCACACTGGTCCAAAGGCCTACCAGTAGACGCTATAGTGGTGGTAGCAGCCACTAGAAAAGAGCTCGCTGAGGAGAGCCAGACTGTCCATCTCCCAAACAGGAATCTCTGGCAGTGGACAGGTTAGGGAAGTGATTGTTTGCTTCATCAACCATTGCCATTTGGTCCTTGAATTACTTGGCACACTTAGGCTTCAGAGAAACCTAATCTCGGAACTCTCCAGAACCTAAGCAGGGGCAATTTCTGATGAGGTATGGGACAAAGTTGCCTCACAGCTTGCGACCCTGGAATCTATATCCAATTTGTCCATGCGGTTAATCCCTCATGCTACTGAAGGGGTGGCTAGAGCTGTGGGTTCAGGTGTTGTCATGAGACATCATGCCTGGATGTGCCTTTGTGACTTTGCAGACCCTTTTAAGTCTTCTTTTCTTAATGCTCCAGTGGAAGCTTCTTCCCTTTTTGGCCCAAAAAAGTTTATAAAACAAGCTGTGGTGTCAGTTCAGTCTCAGTCATGGTGGGAAATTTAGCTTATCTCACGCACGAGTCAGTGCAAAAGCTTCACTTAAAAACAGCCTTTGCTCATGCAAGTTCAGTCAGTTGTAGCATCTGATCTAACAATCATGCAATGACCAGCAAGAAATCACCACAACCCAAAAACTGCTAGTGTGTATATGTCCAAATCATCTATACTCCTCAAAAATTCCCCTCCTGACCCATTCCTGTAAAGTCAAGAAAAAAACAGTTCCAACCCCTGTCAGCTTGCATACAACCACTGTAAACTCACAGAGCCCCACTCGCATCTTAGTCGTCCTATTCCACCAAAATGTCATACAGTTCTTATAAACAACAACTCATTTATGGCAATAATTTTTATTAAATCCATTCACTACAACACAATTGATATATCACTTCAATCTGCAGGATCCCAGAACAGATTCTGACATCACCACAAAGCAAAAACAAACAGTTTAAAAACAGTGAGGCGCCACGCATTATGCTAAGAATGCAAGAAGAATATCCACTTTGACAGCATTAGCACTCTTGCTTAAAGCAGTACATTAAAGAAACACAGAAATGGTCCAGTATTCTAGTTTTTATAGTAAATAAAAGCATGACTAATTGTGTGACTTTTAAAATATATTGAAATGAAACACATTTTGTTGGTGAAGTATAAATCAAGTTAATATTTTTAGTCTGCTGGGTTTATTTTACCAGCAGTCTTACTTTTACCACAATATAAACTCTATTTGTGCTAGTATTTATTCAACTCGCTCATTCTTATAGCATATAAGCAAATATCACACCAATGACAATGAAAGTATGATGCTCATTTATCCTTTAGAATTCTAAGCTGTTAAACTGTGAGCACAAGAAAACAAGATGCAGCAGCACCAAATAAATCAGTACAGCTCACCTTCAAGTCTCATCTGCCACAGATGCAAACTATTGACATCACCACATTCAAATCAATTAGATTAGTCATAAAGCATAAACGACAGTCATAAATGTAAAACAAAAATGTAATTAATTCCAGGTTAACTTCCATCACTGAGCCGCCTGCTCAAAATCCACACACCCGATATTCTTCACTACGTTTTAATTGAAACTGCACTCAACAAAAAAGCCCCTCCTAAACAGGAACTTATCCTACATAACTCGAACAGGTGATTGATTTATGGAAACTAAATAAAAGTAAATCAACTTTTAGATCTAATAACATTGTATTACAAGAATATTTAGTTATGATATATTAATGATTAGAGTGTTATCCTTGCCTTGCAACCCTAAAGCTCATTCCACTTTCATAGCATTCTTCTTAGAGTTTCTATTGAAAATAACTGTGCTTTGGCTACTTGGTCTACTATGCAAACATCCATATCCTATTACAAACTGGATTTGTAGTCCAGATGTACGGCTTCATTTGGTTCCACCATTCTCCAGAATATCCTTCCATGAGACATCCCAGGGTTTAGGCTGGAGAGACTGTCCCATCAGTTATAGATGGATGGAAGAGACCACATTGGATCCAAAAGTTAAATACTTACCATAATGCTAGATTTGTGTTGTCGTCATCCTCCTCAACTGATGAGTTATTGTATCAGACAGCAACAGCTTCAAGATTTTTGGATCCAAGGCTAAGCCACCACCCCTTAAGTGTGTGTTTTTTATGTGCGCACACACACACACACACACACACACACACACACACACACACACACACACACACACACACACAGGATGTATGCTAAATAAACTTATTCTGCAATATTTATATATATATATCTATATATATATATATATATATATATCTATATATATATATATATATATATCACAGAAGGATTATTAAATGACTCCTCTAAGAGAGAGAGATGAGAACATGACAACTGTTGTAGGATTTAACACTTTTGTTTGTTTATTTATTTCACCAACTTCATCAGAATAAAATCAACTAAAAATAACTGGTTTAAATACCAGTTAAGACCCAATCAAAAACTTAGAATGATGACATCACTTCCTACTGGCCCTACTTTAATTGCCATTTAATATTCAAAATATCATTGAGGCCAGAGGTGGGGGGGGGGTTCTGCATTTAAAAACTGCCACTTTAATTCTTTAAATTCAAGGCATGTATTGACATCTTTGATAAATTCAGAAATTTGTTCTAACACAATAAAAGTGAAGCCATTAAAGTTTTTGCAAATAACACTGTGTTTGGCCAATGCATTTTTTTACATCGCAATTTTTTAAAAACAGCTTTATTGATATCAATAAAATAAACAAATATTACCATAGAAAATGTACAATTTTTAAATTGAGTAAATGGTAAACTAAAGTAATGTAATTTAAAACTATTTGCAAAAACATTCACAGTGAGTACTGATATATGTCAACTATTTACAAAATTTTCAAATTACTTTTCTAATAATTCATATAGCTTATTCCACGTTATATAAGATTGTATTCCTAGTAGATCTTGATTTAATGGTCACCCTTTCCAAATGACAGACTTCAATAAGTAATTTTTTTAATTCTAGAAATGAGGGCGAAGTATTAGATTTCCAATCCCTTGTTATGTTTTTTCTGGGAACAGTTAATATAGATCAAATTAAAGGGTATTTAGTTTTCTTAATACATTCAGGAATTGGTGTATTAAATAAAAGAATCTATTCATAAAGTACAAAGTTAGAAAAAAATGCTTGCAAAAATGTTAATATCTTCCCAATATTTCCTTAAGTTTACACAATCATAACACATGTGTGACCAGTCTGCATTTGCTTCTTTCTTGCATCTCCAACATATAACACTCTTCTTACTAAATTTGCTTATAGTGTAAGGAGTAAGGAATGATCTGTACATGTACTTCCAAGTGAATAATCTCCATTTAGGTGATAAAGTGGTCATACTGGCAGATTATAATATATTTAGCTTATCTTGGTCTGTAGGAGGATAATTATTTATTGAAAATAAATAATTCCATTAGCTGTCAGAATGTATATCTAAATCAGACTTAATTGCTTTCTATATGTGTGATAATTTATTTTTAACAGGAGATTTATGTTGTAGAGATAACATCAAATAATATAATAGTTTAGGTATAGACTTATTTGTTATTGTGGACCTTGAATCACATTTATTTAAAATATGTCTACCTTCTTGTAAGTCTATCCATAAGAATGTATCAAATTCAAATTCAACCTTTAGATGATCAATATAGTTCAAGTCATCATGTGTCATCATCTGATACCAATATATTAAATGTTTTTGCTTAAATAATAGCATTTTTGCATAATCAGATGAGAATATGACTCCTTGAGTGTAAGCTATGGGAAAGAGGAGGAACAACCAATCCTTATGTGTGTTAAATTTAAAAAATGTAATTTCTAAAAGTTTTTAAAAGAAATGTCATATAATTAGATTTAAATGTGTGGGAAGAATAGACAGAGGAATAATCTTTTAATATCCAGATAAAAGAATTATTCATCAATGTTAGTTTTTGAGAATTACTATTTGTATCATCTGACAATATTTCTAAAAGTTTTTTCCACTTTGCAGTGTATTCGGCATCTGTAAGAAGTGTTAACATTTTAATCACTGATGAAATTGAATAGATTTCCAAGTTGGGTAGACCTATACCTCCATTATCCCAGTTTCTCATATGATAGGCTAGTGCAATTCTAGGCTTGTTTGGAAACCATAAAAAAATGTAGAATCATTGAATTTAATTTCTTGATTATTGAATTTGGAGGGGGTAAAGAAATTGATTGTATGATGTAAAGTATTTTAGAGAGTAAAATCATTTTTATGATTAAAAGCTTTTCTTCCATAGAAAAGGAAGTATTATTCCATTTTTATAAGGCTTTCAGTTGCAGTTAAACTGTTATAATTTATTTGAATAATATATTTAGTATTATTAGTAATTACTATACATAGATTATATTATCTGTCCAGACTTTGCTAAATATTTTTTGTATTTATTATGTAGACTGAACTTTTTTGGGCCAATTAAAATGATTTGTGTTTTATTATTGTTAAATGTTAGTCCAGATTTTTTTTAACATTTTCCATATTTTTAAAGAGTGCAGTGATAGATGTATTCTCCCTAGAGTTATTAGAATATCATCTGCAAACATTTGTAATTTGAAAGACATGTTAGAGTTTAATTTAAAGTGTTCAATATCTTTATCTGACCTTATTAAGTTTGCCCATGGTTCCATAATTAATGTGAACATTAAAGGAGATAAGGGACATCCTTGTTTAGTTCCTTTAATTATTGGTATATTTTGAGATACACTGGTTCCAATTTTAATGTAGGCTTGACTGTCTTTATATAACTGAGTGATAAGATTTGTAGAAGTGTTAGTAAAATTAAATAATACCAGTCAATTGAATCAAAAGCACAGTTTATATTGAGACTAATTAGTGTTATGCTCTTTTTTAAAATGTTAACAGATTCAATCAAGGTTATAGTTATTTTTATATTGTCATATGTGTTTCTATTTACTATAAAACCTGTTTGGTCTTCATCTATTAGTATTGGAAGAAAAATTTTAAATCTGTCTGCATATATGGATATGAACATTTTATAATCAATATTTAGTAAACAGATTGGTCTATATGAAGAACATTTAGTGGAGTCTTTGTTAGGTTTCAATATGGGTGAAATAAAAGTTTATTTCCATGAAGGTGGAATTATGACTTTGTTTTGAGAGATGTTAAAGACTATATGGACTAATTGTAATTCATTATTAGGTAAGATCTTGTAAATTTTGGGAATAATGCCATCATTACCAGGTGCTTTATTTTGTTTTAGTTTGGCAATTTGAGGTTGAAGGTCCTTAAAGGATATGGGTTTATCTATGATGGCAGCTTGTTCTTCCGAAAGTCTGTTTTTAGTATATTTCTTAATAAAGGTTTTGATTCCTTCTTTAGAGTCAATTGTCCTAGGTTTCTGATTGCTATTAAGAAAAAAAATTCTAAATTCTATTAGGATATTCTGTAAATCAGAGACCATATTTCTTTTTTTGGGATATCTCATTAATATGATTAAATTTGTTTAGTCTTTTAGTTTTGTTAGCTAGTATGTTTAAAGATCTAGGCTTAGTGGAAAGGTTTATGAATTTAAATTTCTCTAAGCTGATCATAGTTTTATGATTTAAATCTCTAGGTATTTATTGTTCAATTAATTCATTTATTTTGCTTACATAATTTTTAATAGCGGACTTGTGCTCTGTGATCTGATCAGCCAAACATCTCAAAGTTTTACCTATATAAAAGCTACTGCAATCCTTGCATATACCTATGTAAACTACTAATTTAGAATGACAGTTGTAAAAATGTGAAATTACATACATAAAATTACATTCCTTTTTCTCTGTTTAGAGAGACAAATGACATCACAAACATTACATTTTCCACACTTGTTCATGCCACAGATGCTTGTCTTTTTTGCCATAAAAACATCCTTCACCTCTTTCAAAATAATGTTTCAGTGTTTTTGTCTTTTGTAACAAAACTGTGGGTTATCACCCAGTATACTAATTAGATCTTTATTACCTTGCAAAATATGTCAGTTACTACAAATAATGTTATGAATTATGATGTATCAAAGCAGATAGGAATTGGAAACCTAACAGTATTGATAACTTTTTTGATTTTTGACTTTTCCGTAAATCTTCCATTAGTTTACTGATGAGTATTTCAGAATAATGTTTATCAATGAATAAGAAATAAACATTACATTTAAAAAAATAATTATCACTAATAATATGCAATAGTCTGATGTATTGATCCTCAGCTATATTCTTTTTCATGAACATAGGATGTTGGCTATAAAAATCAAGATAACAGTTCCTAAATGTATTCCTTCTAAAAATATTTGAAATGAACACTAAACTGTCTAGATCTAAACATAAATATATATCTAAAAATTTCAGTTGAAGCCCAACTTTAGAGATAGAAAAATTCAGGAAGTCAATACTGCTTTTAAGCTCAATTAAGAATCTGTCAAGTTCTTTCTTGGTACCCTGCCATAAAAATATATCATCTATATAACATTTGTATAATCTAGTTGTATTAAGCTCTTCAATATGTACCAACACTTCAGCTTTCCAGGACCTTAAAACTAGATTTGCAAATACCGGAGCCAACTTTGCTCCCATTGCCTCACCCCTTTTATGATGATAAATGGTGTTATTAAAACTGAAGAAATTTTTATCTAGAACTGATTCAATAAGACTACAAATGGTGCTAACTTTAAGAGAACTCAAGATAGAACATTTGCTTAAGTGTATCCTAACTAGTTCAATGACAGGGCCATGCAGGATGCTTGTATATACATCCAATGTGAATTCATTTTGTCTTGTGCACTCAGTGATATTTAACTCATTTAAAAACAGCCATGAGTCTTTTAGAAAAAAAAATAGTTTGCTGGACTAAAGGATTTAACGTCCTGTCAACCAATTCAGAAATAAACTCAGTTTTCCTTCTCTTAAGGGAGACAATATGAGGAAAAGGGGGGTCTGCCTCGTTTTTATGGATTTTTGGGACAGCGAATAATTTTCCTAAACTAGGACAATCTACTGTCATGAAATTATACTCTTGATCTAGATGCAAAAGATCTAACAAACTCAAATCAATATTTCTAAATTTCTCTAATACTTCCTTTTTTGAAATTACTTGATAACAATCATCATTAAGTAAGCATTCATCTATTTTTTCAGTGTATACTTCAATTTCCATAATTACAACCCCTGTCCCTTTGTGCACTTTCATAATCCTAATAATGTGGTTAGAATTCAGTTCTTTCAAAGCTTGACATTCATAAAGAGACAAATTTGCTTTACCAAGTGTTTCTGCTCTGTTAATAACCTGATATCCAAGTCAACCATTTTAACAAAAACATTTAATGTATTATGTAACACTGGGTTAAAAAGACTTTTTTTTCTTGAAAACATCAGTATTATGAGAATCTACTGGAACAATATTGTGTAAAATGTATTTTTAATTCAGTTTCCTTCAAAACAATCGAACATGTAGCAAAACTTCAGTTTTATTTAGTCTTTGAGTAGAAATAAAAGTAAAACCTTTTCGTAAAACATTAAAATGAGTCTCAGAAAAGACATATTTAGTCAAATTAAATACAAAAAGTTCATTATCGAAAACAGTTTTATTCACAAAATTAATTTCCTGTTGGATCCCCAACTCCCTCCTCGACCTCTTCCCTGGCATCTATTTGTCAAGACCAGACTGTCTCTTCTTCTGTTTGCCTTTTCCCACTAAAAATATTGATTGTGGTTTGATTGGGGTTTATTATTAGACAATACTGAAGTTGATGAAATGGTTTCATTGCTGATACCACTGTTAACACTATTATCAATAACAATGACTACGAATGTATTGTTGAGTGGAGAGGAGTGTCAAGAGATGGCAGACTATGTGGAGTGTCTACTACTGGAGTACTGGAATAGTGACATTAGTATAGTCTTTCGGCTTTTCCCGGTTAGGGGTCGCCACAGCGGAATTCTCGTCTGCTAATGATTGGCAATAGATTTTTATGGTGCCGAGTTGCCAACCCCAATGCCCAACCTTCAACGAAGGCCTGCCCATTCACACCTGCACCTATCTGCATGTCTTTTAACATCACTCGACCATGGGGAGGACATGCAGACTCCACACACAAGGCGCTCCAGCCGAGAATCGAACAGGAGAATCTCTTGCTGTGTGGTGACAACGCTAACCGCTGCACCACCACGGCCAGGTTGGAGTAGTGACATTAGTAAAAAAAAACTTTGATGGCACCCCTTCTTTCTTTTTCTGATTAAAAACATAAGCTGTTTTGGAATGATACTGATTAATATCTCTAAACAGTTTCTTTTTTTTCTTAGCCATAAGGGTTGAAACATCTCTTGTTAATTTAGTGTTAGTGCTGTTCCATAGATGTTTTACTTCATAGAAGGACGAATATGTGATAATCTGATCATATAAAGTTCTTATCTCATTATTAAGCTTGACCAATTTAGAATGGTTCCACTTCATCGGAACTTTAAGCACCTTAATTCCTGTATCATTGAATATTTGACAAAGACAATGAAATACTGGGCAATTCTCATCAATATCTTTGGGGAACTTATATGTTCTCAAACCCATGGACACAATGCCATTTTGAATACAGCAAGTCAAATAAAATTATCGCATTCAGTATTTTTGTAAGAACACAAAAGTCTCTCAATTTTGTTGATCATAAACTTACAGGTTTAACTAGGAGGTTCTGAATTCTGTCCAGAACCATTAATTCCCAACCCAGATGACATGGACACATAATTAATATCCAAAAAATGGTTAGATGTGGTATCAGCTAGGACTGATTCCAAAAACATAACACTGTTGTCCCCAGAACAGGGTAAAGGAATGTCATTATTGGCAACAACATTTGAACCAGATTCTTCTGTAGTGACTTGTATCCTACTCAATAACATTTGGGCCTTCGTCACGATTTTGTTTAATGACTGAAAAGTAGAAACCAGATCTCCAGGCATACTATAAGTGGACAAATTTAACAGCTGTTGACTGTTTGCTTAGGTATACGCAAGGCTTGCAGTAGTTTTTATACAGATAAAACTTTGAGATGTTGGGCTGATGGGATCAGCGAGCCCAAGTCCACTATTAAAAATTGTGATGTAAAAACTGCATTGGCCAAACGCATTGTTGTTTGTAAAAACTTTACTGGTTTCACTTTTATTGTGTTAGAACAGATTTCTGAGTTTATTGGCATTGTCAATACGTGCCTTGAATTTAAAGAATTAAAGTTGCAGTTGTTGTTAAATGCAAACACCCCCCCCCCAGGTTCTCAATGATAATTTGAATATTAAATGTGCATTTAAGTGGGGCCAGTAGGAAGTGTTGTCATCATTCTAAGTTTTTGTTTGGTTCTTAACTGTTATTTAAACCAGTTACTTTTAGTCAATTTTATTCTGATGAAGTTCTTGAAATAAATATAGGAATGAAAGTGCTAAATCCTGCAACAGGTCAGTGTTTTTGATATATATCACAAAACTAGACACCTTTTTCTAAAAACATAATCAACTCTAATTTGATAAAAGCTTTATGATTAAGTGAATATGGCCAGCAGTGTAGGGTTGGCAATGTGTCTGAATCTTGCTAAAACTTGTAATATGCTGTCACATGTCCTATCCAGCACTAAAGTCTTTCAGTACTAACTCCAACATTTCTAGCTGGATAAGTAACTGGCTGTCAAATTGCTCCCAAATGTTCACAGTTCTAGATTGTGTGTCTAATGAGAGGAATATTAAAATCAGTACTTCAAAGGTCGTGTTAAGACCATTTTTATTTACCTTAGTGTTCTCTGCATGCTCAGTCTAAGACATCTCATGTTTGGATAGTCAGATGTGCAGATGACTATAAAATAGATGGTGTCATCTCATCACGTACACATAATTTCATTTTAAAGCAGTATATAGCAAGTACAGAGAAAGGGTTAAACACAGTGGCTTTTCAATTTTTTACATTTAAATGCAACTATACAGTTAATATAAAATATTCCATTCGTCATAACAAAAATATTTTATAAGTTGTTTGGGAAGTTGACATCTTTAAGGATTTATGTATACTGATAGATGGCCTGAAGTTTAAGCAATATCCTGTACCCCTAAATACCATGCAGTGAAACAGGTGTAGTGGCTGTTCAGAATCCTGGTAGTTAAAGATCCTACACATCTTACATTTGACCTATTTTAGAGTATGACTGTATTTGCAGTTTATCAGATATGTTTACTGGAGTCTGTTCACTATAGATTCCCTAAATTATTTTAAGGAATTTCTCCAATACTGAAAGATTATAACAGTTTAATTTATTTGCTATTGCAGAAACATTATTAAGAGAAAAGTTTTGTCTGACTTTTTATTTATATATTTGGATTTGTTTTCCAAGGTAGAGCACAGATCTCCATGGACCTTTTTCAGACTCAGCCCGGGAGTGGTGTCTGGTTGAGTGACTTACTCAGAGTCAGACAGTTAGTCAATAGTAGCTGAGATACTCAAACCTTGCACCACTGGACCACAGGAAACAGCTCATTAACAGTTTCCTAATCTTCAAAGCCAACTTCCAGACTGGCAGTTTAAGATTTACAAATCTGAAATTCTGCAGGCCATGATGAACTAGAACATATGATCATTACCAGAAAGAGTGAGAGGAGCATATAAAAGGGTTTGTCTGAATATGAATAACACACACACACCCACACACAAAATATCATGCAACTCGGTTTATAGACTATCTAATAAATTACCACATGAAATACAGGAAGCCCAAAGAAGAGTTGAGTTTAGATTAAGGTTAGATCTAGTACTGGGAAGTTAGTAAGTTAGTCAGTGTTCCTTGATGACCTTTGGGTGTGCACACTTGTTTGATTTCTGTTTAGAAATTAGAAGCCATCATTGAATTCACTGACTTCTTGTTGTTGCCTTATGAGCCAATACCTTCATTATCATCGAGAAAATACACACTAAGCATGGTCACAAGTGCTAGCTTTTACTGCGATCTGCATAGACCAGAAATCAAGCACACATTTCTGGAAGTAAGGCTATCTCCAAGATGGTTTCTTATGTCACCAGCCACTCCTTCATCCTGGAGGAGTTTATGAGGTGCACAGTACATCCACCTTGGAGGACGTGCATCCTGGGTTGTTAGTGCTGCTTGCCCCCTTGTCAAGCTGCCAGAGCTGTCTCCTGTCTGGTTTGCACTGGGGAAGTGTTCCTTTGAGTCTTTTGCTGTCTGTCTGATGGCAGCAGCTAAAAAAGTGGATTGTTCAGTCCTCTTCTGGGCTTGATGACTCAATCTGAGGAGTGTTTACTGGAGCCTTTTTCACCAGCATGGCTCACAGACCAGACCCTTGCATTAGATATCAGAAGTCTGTTTGCCTGGTGGGATCAGTCATTGCAAGTGTTAGCACCACTTTGCCAGATCCAGGGCATGAAAAGGTCTTCTGTCCCCATGCTGCATTTCTGTGAGCACTAGTAGCCTGATTTCTGGTGCACTTAACCTGTTGCCCACTCACCTCAAGCTTTTGTGATGGACATGGACCTTCCTAACCATGGTAGTTTATATCATCAAGGAAGGAGACTCTGACGTCCAAGGTCCTTATTTCAAAGATTAATGAAGAGTCCTACACACACACACACACACACACACACACACACACACACACACACACACACACACACACACACACACACAGACACACACAGACACAGACACACACACACACACACAGACACACACACAGACACAGACACAGACACACACACACACACACAGACACACACACAGACACAGACACACACACACACACACACACACACACACACACACACACACACACACACACACACACACACACACACACCTCTGCAAAAATTCTGGCCACACTTTTATGTAAAAGCCTGCATTCTTATTCCTTTTTTTCCCCAAAAGTAAAGGATCTTGGGAAGTAGGAGAAGCCTTTGGTCATTCCCACCATGGAACCTGTGCTAAGAAATGATATTTCTACAATTTAGAACCATCTGAATATTGCTCCAAGAAGATGCATTCTTTCTACAGCCCCCCCTTCCCAAGAAGTGGAGTGATGTCTTGTCTGTGCATCCCAGTCCACAGCCTATTTTCATCACAACAGCTCAGAGTACTTGTTTTCTGAAAGGCTGAGTCTTGAATTTGTCTAGTATCATTTTACCTGTCCACATTCTAGAGTTGCCTGATAGGCTCAGGCATTGTAAAATATGTCAGTCATGGAAGAGCTGGTTTCAAAAACGTAGTACAACTGCAGTAGCTTTGACTAGTGTAGAAATTTTCATGATTGTACCTGTAGAGTATGGTATGGCATTTGTGAGCTGTCAGACCATCTCAGATGCCCTTTCATTGGGTTTTTACACTAAGATCTTCCAAAATTAGGTGGCAAGAACAGGCTTTGACAATTCTCCCATCCTCACTGTTTCTTTGACGTTGTCAAACCAGAGCCCCCTACCTCCTTGCATGTTGATGAGTTGCTACCAGGTGTGATGCAGTGTATTTGTTGCCCAAGATGGTGACTGCCAGTACACAACATCAGTCTGGCTTGCAACCAGTGACAATTTTGGGGACATTATTGTCAGAGTTCAGCTTTGCTAGAGAGCTAACTGGTCCTCTGAATAGAACAGAGTAAATGATATTTGTCTTGCCCCAGAAAAAAACAAGCTGCAGATCTCTTTGGACAAGTTTAAAGCTAGGAATATTATTCCCACTTCTAGCGGTTCCAAAGAGGATGCAGAACTTGTGCCCAACTTTGAACCTTATCTTCAACTAGCACATGCTGTGTCAACATCCTGGATGGTGACCATCCTGGGTATCACTTGTGTATTGCTGTAGGATGGTTGTATGGGATCTCTGGACATGGATACTTCCTGAATATTGTTACTTTGAATCAATAGAAGTTCCTACAGTTTAGCATGACTTTATATTTGTCCTAGTGTGTTTACTATGGTGAGAGAGATCTTTCAAGAGAGCTACCATGTTTTCCTTTACTTAAAACAAAAAACTCCCCTTTTGGTTCCAAGATTCCACTATAATATCCTTGTCTTGAAGAAATATATGCTCCCGCACCCCATAAACTCAAACATTCTTTGAGCTTAATTTGGAGAAAGTGCCATTATTAGGTAGAGTGAGGAACACTTCAGTATTTTTCAGTGTTGGTCATTCTTGCCTGGGTTGAAAGATGCATTAGAATTTCTTATGCCTTCTAGTCCAGTGTAAGCCATGAACTTCATGGGTGCATTTGAGAGAGAAAGAGAGAGAGAGAGAGAGAGAGAGAGAGAGAGAGAGAGAGAGGTATAGACAGAGACAGTGAAATAGAGACAGAGACCGAAAAAACACAGCCCCATTCCACTGATCTGATACCTAGCCTGTGGTACTTCATATGGACAAAAGACAACAGCTCATGCATGTAAACTCCGTACAGAAAGGTACTGAATGTGGAGTGTTGAACTGTAGCGATGCTTCCTCAACAGTGTTTAACATCCCAGCAGCACACATTTTGGCAGATTCCTAAATCTTATCTCCAGCCCTCACCTGGAGTTAATGATTCACAGGGCCCCTCTCTCCCTTGTTAAACCAGCAGGGCAAAGGTACTTTGTTGTGTTTTTCCCATGGCTGGCATGATCTACACAACCTTGCATCATTCACTGTTTTGTTCTGTGGGAAATTGCAAAAGTGTGGGAAAGGTGAGCTCATCCTCCTTGGCTACAACTCATCCTTATTGCCTAGGGTTCACTTGCAAGGGTTTCATTTCAGGCAGTTGGGTCCCTGGCAGTGCAGGATGCTGTGAAGGTCAATGCCAAGGAAGACAACCCCACAACTGGGTGAAATCCGGCTGCCTTCTCAAGGGTCTTCTTTTAGATCCTTGTATTAACTGGACACTCTAGCACAAGTGTGAAGTGAGTGAAGCTGCCACACAAGGCCTTTCTTTCATTAGACATTATGGTTAGTGAATGAGAATGTATGTCATAGTCAGTGTTGCAGTACTGATTCTTGGGTCGTCCTGCTATGGAGAAGCCCACAGCTGGTCCGATTTCCAGAATCTTTGCATTATCCTTAGCCAACAGACATCTGACTGATATCTGGGCATCAGGGTATAAGGAGGACACCCATCAGGTCCATCTTCAGTTTTTTCTAGCCATGCAATCTGATGCACTTCATTCATGTTGAATACACTTACAGTCCATCTGTTGGCTTGTGTTTACAGAGATCATCTTCTTCCATTCACATAAGCACCCCGTTAGGGAAAATTCTGTACTAATTTAATGTTCAAAATAGAAAACAATTGCTTGAAGTGTGGGAAGCAAACCCCGCATAAAGATTTTCACTCATTTTGTCTGTTCTACGTGGGCCTCAGCAAAGTGTCCCTAACTGTCCTAACTGCAAACTTTCATGCAAAAACTCTCAGACATGGGAACAAGGTAGTTGAAGCCCATATGGAGTCATCTTGTTTGGCTTTCTTGATAGCATGACAATCGATTACTACTGCAGGACCTCTGCAGACTCCGGCATCCACTAGTGTCATTCAAAAAAAAAAAAAAAAAGAAGAAGAAGAAAGGAAAGACAAAAAGGCTAAGGACCTTGACATTTCTAAAAAAGCTCCAACCACCATTCTTAAGTCGACCAATGGCCTAAGTGAGGCACCTTTACAGCCCCCTGGTCAGGCAACTTCTAGACCTGAACCCTCCGGTATGACCACTTCAGAGGCCTCCTTGGCTTCTAACTTACATCTGAATGCCACTGCAATTCACACATCAGTTGGGTCTGAGGTCACTCTACAGGCATTGGCTTCCAGAATCTGTACCATGTCTATCAAAGGAAACTCCTTGTCTTCCCCGACTACCAAAGTCACAACCGACGTTGCGGTTGGATGACTGCATCCTTTGATCACCTCTGTAAAATGGACAACTAAACCAAAGCAAATCACTTCATGTGCTTCACCACCAGCTGTACTCAGACCAAAGCCCAAGGCCCCCACAAAATAACTAGGATTATATGATTTTAATAAAATATAGAGAGTCAGCCCATGCATCACCTCCAAGATCTTTCCAAATAAAAAGGAGCAGGGAAGTAGCATTTCAATAACAAGAAGATTCCTTTATCTCTGAGGGTATGTAAGAATTATCTTACTTTGGAAACTTACCACCTGAAACTTACCCAAACTCAGACACAGGTGACACACACTCAACTCCCCCAAGGACCTTACCTTCAAGAATATCCTACATAGAATGAAGGAGGCTTTCAGTTGAGAAAGTAAGCAGTTCTCCCAGGCCCAGACCACCTATAGGGGACTCCTAAGTCTACCAACACCCA
This sequence comes from Protopterus annectens, assembly GCF_019279795.1. NCBI lineage: Eukaryota > Metazoa > Chordata > Ceratodontiformes > Protopteridae > Protopterus > Protopterus annectens. Next base: position 1,763,603,159 of record NC_056733.1, on the reverse strand, counting down.
GACCATTGGCTATTCCTCCAATGTTGTGTTAGATAATGTCTTCAAAGACATATCTCAACACCCTTACTCTCTAGCCCCTGCTTCAAGCAAACCAGGCAGGTTTTACAGAGTGCTGGAAACCCATAAGTACCCGTATAAAAATCTAAAGGCTGATCCTTCTGTTGCCCCCATTGAATCTACTAAAGGTGTATCTGAAGGGGTCAACAAGATATCCCCTACCTAATGACAGGGAAAGCAGATTACTAGACATTTCTGGTACGAAAACCTATGCCTCTGCTACCTTGCAATGAGAGCTTTGAATTGTCAGTTCCATATGCTTAATTACCTAGACTCTGTTGTGGATAGAACCTTATCCAAGGAAATTCAGGAGATAACCAGTGAAGATTTACAGCTCTCTAGACACTCCTTAAATTGTTTCTGTGATTGCTTAGATGCTTCTTGCAGAGCATCTGCCACTGGTTCTGTCATCCCAGACATGCATGTCACAGGACTCAACCCCTGCCAGATCAGGTAAATGCTGAATTATTAGATCCCCCATTGCACAAGGTAATCATTTTTGTCCACCAGTGAAACACGTTTGTGTGAAACTGGACAAAAAAGGAAAGCAGATTAAAACTGTGAAAGAATTTTACCTGTCTCTGACTCTAAAGTACAGTAGGAACTACTCTTCAAAACCTTGGCCTGTCTCACTTATACAAGACAATGGAAGGCCTCCCCATGGTGTAAAAAAAATCTAGGAGATGGCAAGCGGAACAATCTCAAAGGGCATGGAGCTCTAAGGAACCCAGCCAGTACTGAGAGCAACTGTGACTATGTTATTACCCCCTACCTTCCTTACCCCTTAGAAGCCCTCCCAGACGTCTAGCAGGAACAGTCTCGTTCTTACTAGACCTGTGGAAATACATCACCAATGACCAATGGGTCCTCAATTTCATAGAGAAAGGATGTTATTATGTTCAGTTCAAAGAAATTCCACCCTTCTTGGGGATTCCAAAACTACCAAAAGAGCAAGAAAGTCTCTTAACACCTATCATCAGGGAGCTACTTCACCAAGGATGCTTCAGCTTGCCCCTCCAGAACAAGAAGGGAAAGGCTTCTACTCAAGGATTTTTAAAGTACCAAGAAAGAGGGCACATGGGGACTTCCAAGATGGCTGTACACTGACTAACAGCTAGTTTTCAGCTCTCTCTTTGAAAACAGAAACTCAGAAAAGACAGCCAGTGAATTTGTCTTTTTGGGTAGATTTCATTTACTGATTAACAAGTGCACTCCCTGGATGCCAGAAAGAAGAAATTCACAGAACTTGAAAGAAAATCAACCACAAAAAGGTGAAGAGAAAACACTTTGCTGTGAAGACTCCTCTAGTTGTTCAGAAAAAAAGCAGTTCAAGCTCCAGCTTTGGTGCGAGACTTGACTTCCATGTGCTTAGAACTGATTAAAATAAATGTAACACTAAAAGAGTGTATCAACTCAAATAAAAGGCTGCTAAAATGGTAGAAACTTTAAATAGATATTCAAACGAGCTAATAAGGCAAAGGCTGAAATTAAGAAAAGGCTGGTGGCTGAGTATCAGACTGCTCAAGAAGAGATGTTTCAAAAAATGGTAAAATTAGAAGGTAGAGCATGTAAGGAAAACCAGACAAACTGGAAGGAACAGACTGTATTAATTTTATAAAAGTGCAAATAAGCAACTGAACTTGTATTCCCCAGCAGTGGTTAATTGAAAGCGCACATCATGTATATGCTCCAAACCTAGCCATGAGAAAGCAGCCAAAACCTCAAATAGTAAAGATGGAACACTACAAGCAAAAAAATTTGATTCTGGCAAAACTATGGCAGAAGGACAAAGTACTAAAAGTTGGAGACAGTAGAATGTTTGCTGAAAATTACTCACTGCACATGAGCCTGAAAAGGATTAAAATTATTCCAGCAATCAGTGAATGTCAAAAGGCTGATATGAGATGCAAGCTGCTGCATCCAGCTATCTTCAGAATATTTTTCCTGGAAGATCAAAGTCATTTTTTGATGCAGAACATGCTAAGGAGGAAATACAAGTTTGTCCAACAAAAAGTGAGATATCAAACAGAAGGGCATTCTACTTTTTATTCTTCTGATAATAAATCTCACAGAGAGAGACTATACCAGTGAAACCTTTTCCAATGATTCAACAGAAAATGCTTGAGAGATAAAGATAAGTTGATCCTTCAGTTTGAACAAGTTAGTATGGAATTACCTGATTTCAAGGGGTATTTCAGAGATACACAGTTAAGACTCCTATACATAGCACAAGCAGAAAGCTGTGATTCAAAGTGATGAAACTGAGGGAAGCTCAAAAAATAAGGAGAGACCTGGATTTTAGATGCAGATCCTGAAGGATAATAACAATAATCATACAGAATATTATATTAATAAAGTAACAGAAAATATTCTAAGAACCAAGTCAACATGACTGGAGAAAGGAGATTCTGATAGGGATGACTACAATTAGGGGTGCAGAGAATGGACGAGAAGCGTCTGTAATTTACTGGAAAAACTTGGCAAAGGAACCAAGGTACTGATAGCAAATAATTAGAGAGGGAAAGTTAATATAATGAGAAGAGGCCAAGAATACATATGGACTGCAGATCACAGATTGCATCCCCTATCAAGGATTGATGTCAGAGTATAGGCAAAGAGAAATGAATAGGGGGATCCTAAGTAAAAGACCAGCACTAGTTGAGTTTTTAGTAGAATCCAGAACAAAAGCTGCTGTTAAAAATAGAATAATTTAATAGGACATATAAACTATTATATAACTATAGGAAATCAATCAGAGGAGGTTAGAAAGAACTAGGAAGGGAGATTGGATAAGCAATTTACAAATAAACAATTGAAGAATATATTTATGACTCCAAAATATGCAACAACGTGTAGAAGATTTAGGATTTTGGCTTGGAAGTGTTTACATAGGTATTTTATACCCCAAGCAGACTCCAAAGAAATTTTCTCAGGCAGATTGCAAAAGTTGGATGTGTGATGGGAAAGAAAGAGGCAATTTGGAACATATTTTCTGGGAGTCTAATGAGTTGGCAGACTTTAAAAATTCCCTGCAGACTACTCTGTCAGAAATACTAGGTGAACAAATTGGTGTAGCTAAGGAAATGATTTTTTTTTTAGTTGTGATGCAGAATCAGAATTGTCTAGACAGAGTAAGGACTTGCTGTGTGCAATTCTGGTGGCTGACAAAAAAGTTGCTAGAAAATGAAAATCAAAGTCTAAACCAACTTTACCAGAAGTAGGGAATATATTAACAGAGCTAAAGGAACTGGACCTTTAGAAAAAGGGTAGGAGCAAATTACATAGAAAAATTTGGAATTTTGGGAACAATACATGCAGAATAATGTTTCTGATGAGGAATGAGGTTTAAGGAAGGGCAGGAATTGAATGGGCTATGTAATAAAACCAACACAAAAAAAATTATCTTTTTTTATTTTTTGGGTGGCTACCAGTGAAAGACTGGATCAGTTTTTCCACTTCATTAATGGTACCACCCAATTTTTAAAGTTTACTATGGAAGTAAATTTTGATAAAGTTGACTTTCTGGATGTAACCATCTTGAAAAATAAAAGGGACTCAAGGTTTGAATCCACTCTATATAGGAAGCCCACCTACTCCAACTCCCTGTTACATTTGAATAGTTGCCATCTGATTCATCAAAAAAAGCATTAATCAAAGGGTTGGCCAGAATGGTCATTGAAGATGTGTGTTTTAAGGAAGAATGCCTTAAATTAAAGGGAATGTTGGAACAAAGGCGGTATCCCGAAGTGTTTCTTGCTGGAATTTTTGAAGAAGTACAGAAGAAAAGAAGTGAAGGAAGTTTCTCATTGTTAGGATCAAGTTTCAGCCAATCCAATAGGGCAACAAATAGTTTAGAAAACGAGACTAGTTTTAAAAAAGCCCTAACATTACCATATAATTTGTATTTTTCTGGTATACATCACATAGTTAATAAGAATTGGCATTTGTTTGGAATAGATCAGGAGTATCAATCAAATGTAGGAGAGAAACCCGTCATTGTCTATCAAAAAGATATCTGTTTCAAGTAAAGATCGTCATGTGGTTTAAGAAGTGGGGTGATAGTAAAATGTGGCCACTGTTTATATATATATATATATATATATATATATATATATATATATATATATATATATAATGTATGTATGTATATATATATATATATCTATATAAATGGGGTAGGCAATATTAAATTGTCCACTAAATAATATTGTGAAAGTAAGGGGTTTGTTTATGTGGCCAAATGTCAACTATGCAAATGTTTTTATATTGGTAAAACCAGTCTAGGGCATTTAAAAGAAGGATATATCAACACCAATATGATATAAGTAGGAAAGATGGACATAACGCTTTATTTAAACATTAAATATTATCCAACACATTTTTTTAGGTTTATTGCAATTGATCGTGCCAACACAGGACATAAGGGGGCCATCCGACTTGTACTTAGAATTTAAAAAATTGAGATGGCAGTTGAAATGTAATGCATTTAATTACCCTGGGCTCAATTACATGATTTCTATTTCTAGTTATTTAAAGTTGAAAGCTATGTTGCCATATAAAATAGTTTTTCATGAGGTTATTTTTATATTGGGCACAAGACATAACTATGCTGCTGGGTTTAATGTTTTAGAGTTTGATTATTTTACGTGAAAATTTATTAAAATTGATTTAATTGGGTTAATTAGGTTCAATTAAGATGGTCATGTGATTTTATTTTTTTGTATTTATTGTGTGTTAGTGGATGTCATGTTTATTCTGAAGAAGTCCAGTAAATTGTGGACAAAAGCACTTAATGTTTCGATAATAAAGGATGTATTCTGGTCTGGTGGGAGTGTTCTCCATAGTATTCCTAATGAGCTATGTAATGCTATGAATAGAATACTATATGTGATGTATGTTTGCGACTGAAAATGTGTCATTACAGTTTGTTTTCATTTATATAAATGTATGATTGCGTATTTTATAAGTGATAATTCAATAAAGATTTTATTTGTTTATAAAAAAAAGGGCAGTTGGAGACCCACCTTGAATCTGTCAAAGCTAAGCAATTCCTCAACATCTTAAAAATCAAAATGCTTATGTTGCAGAAATTACTGCCCATAATCTTCCAAGATGCCTCCATGGTCACCACAGAATTAAAAAATGCGTACTCAATGTCTCCATAGCAAACAGTCACACAAAGTGTGTACAATTTGAAGCAGTAGGTTTCTGTTTTCAGTTCTGAGCTTTATTATTTGGGTTATCTACTGCACCCAATTTTCACAAAATGGCTAACTTCTCCAATAGTACATTCTAGAACTCTACATCAGGGAAGACTCATTTCAGAGATGGTGGATGCCTTACAGATCACTGTAGACTATTTTCAGAAGGTAGGTCTCACTCTAAATCTTCAAAAATCTCATACTCTTTGTCAGACAAGGATACTCTTCCTAGGGATCATAAACTTGGTTCAACAGAAAGCCTTCATTCCCCAAGACAAGATTGTGTTTCTGAGAGGTACCAACTGGTCTGCTTCCAAAGCAACTCATCATTGCAAGAGAATTCCTGAGGATTCTGAGGTACATGGAATCATGCATCCTCATGATTCCATTTCCAAACTTAACATAAGGAAACTTCCGTTGTTTCTAAAAAAGTGTCTGAGAACAGCACTTCCAACCCCTGGAAACCCTACTGCTCTTCCTTCCATGTTTGAAAAGAGAGCTCCTGTGGTGGAAGAACACCACACAAAAGAACCCAGGAACAAATTTCGCTCATCCAGAAGCAGATGAGACTATCACTACAGACAGCTCAGAAATAGCTTGGGAAGCCTACATAAGCTTCTTGAGGGTACAAGGCATTTGGTCTCCAGAGCAAAGAAAGTTCCATATAAACAAAAAGGCATTACTAGCAGTTTACCTGGCCACAAAATCTTTTCAGCAAAACTTAAGCACAGGGACACTACAGATCTAAACAAACACCACCACAGTTATGTGGTACATAAATAAACAAGGGGAATTTATGTCCTATCCCCCCTGTGCAGCCTTGCTAGGCAAATCTGTGTGCTTGCTTAAGAGGTAAGGCTAACCCTCATAGGCTCTTATCTTTCTGGCCAGAACCATACCCTAACAGATTCTCTAAGCAGGGATCTTCTAGATCGCAATGAATGAATGCTGCAAAAAGGTCTTCTCGGATCTAACCATACAGTGGAGGATGCCTTCAATAGACTGGTTTGCCTGTCTCCACAACTAGCAGCTGCAAAAATTCTGCTCCAAAACACATCAGGCAAGAGCTTGGAAGATAGATGGATTCTCCCTCACCTGGATAAACTGGTTATTGTATTCATTTCTGTCCTTGTCCTTGATTCTCAGGGTACTAACAAAAATCAGGGTGAACAGATCTAGCATGATCGTAGTGCCCCCTCTTTCTGGCTGAGAAAACACTGGTTCTTCCTTCTGATGCCCAGTGAGGGGAGATTTGGCACCCTACCACAGGAGATGGATCTCCTCAGTCAGGCAAGGGTTCTGTCTTCCATCCCCATCTAGCCACCCTCAAGTTAACCACCTCCTGGAGAATTGGATTTTCACTCCTAGAATGGCATCTTGTCCCATGGAGGTGCACACCATTATAATGGAAGCAAAGCCCAATACCAGGAAATCATACTTGGCAAAATATTAAGTGATTTTCTGCTTGCTGTAACAGCAGTAAACACTGATAAGTCAAGCAAACATTAGTTTTATCTTTCAGTACCCATCAGCCCTCTTTCACTAGGCCTTTCCTATTCCAGTGTTTAGGTACATGCATCTGCAGTTTCAGCTTGCCTGAACACTGCTCAATATATCTTCTCACACCCCCACACAAATTTTTTTCTAAAAGGAGTGATTCACTTGAGACCACCTAGAAGGAAACTCATTCCACTTGGGATCCAAATTATTGCCTTCGCTCATTTGAACCTGCAGCTTCTGCTTCTCTAAAAATGCTTGCCTGGAAGACCATCTTCCTCATAGCTTTGATTTCAGCACGGAGAGTTTCTGAACTATAAGCCCTCATGTTTAAAGAACCTTTCACTGTCTTCCACAAGGATAAGGTCACCCTGGGAATAAACCCAAGCATTATGCCTAAACTGATATCAGAACTTTAAACCAGGCTTTCCACCTGCCACACTTCTACCCAACTCTACAGAGCAAGGGCACAGCATGTCCTTCATAGACTGGATGTGCATAGGCAGATCAGGTACTATCTAGACAGGACAACAAGTCCTAATACAGCAGAACAATTGTTGGTGGCTTTTGCAGAGAGTAAACAGGGCAAACATGTCTCCAAACAAACCATCTTGAATGGATAGCATTAAGTTCTGTTACTCACACCATGGAAAGGATTTACCTGGGAATATTGAAGTCCACTCTACCAGACATGGGACAACTACCATTGCTTCCCAAACAAGAGTTACAACCGAGGCCATACTACAAGCAGCTACATGGAACTCCATGCACAGCTTCACAAAACACTATAACCTAGGCAATTCCTCCAGAGCTAGAGCACTTTTGTTTCTGCCATCCTGCAAAATCTTATTTCCTAATGCCGTATAGATGAACTACCACCCAATTCTTTAGCTTTGGCAGTCTTCCAAAGAATCAGTACTGCAACATTGACTGCAAAGAACAGTACAGTTGTGTCCCACTTACCATAATTGTAGATGTTCGAGTAGGTCAGTTTGCAGTACATACTCCCATCTTCCAACCCTTTCTTTGCTAACTGCCTGCTCCCCCCCTTGCTGGGTGCAAGGGGTAGAGGAGTTCTCCAAGGTAGTCCTGTTAACTCCACCATCTCCTCTCTTTCTCCTGTGATGTCCTACTTTTGCACTCAGATTCAGATAACTAGGGAGGTTGTGCTGTCCTCAGGCAGCAGGCTGCTTGTTCTCTTCTTAGAAAAACCTGAAGATGGTCCCAACAGACATCCTTCTTATACACTGACATCCAGATGTTGGCCATTGGATATCCTTTGGCTAGAGTTTATGCAAAGACTGGAAATTAGGCCAGGCATGGGCTTCTGCATGTCAGGAAGACCTAATAATCAGTACTGCAACACTTCTTCTTCTTTCAGCTGCTCCCGTTAGGGGTCGCCACAGCAGATCAGCTGTTTCCATTTCTTCCTGTCCTCTGTATCTTGCTCTGTCACACCAACCACCTGCATGTCCTCTCTCACCACATCCATAAACCTTATCTTAGGCCTGCCTCTTTTCCTGTTTCCTGGCAGCTTCATCCTTAGCATTTTTTTCCTAATATACTCTGCATCCCTCCTCAGCACATGTCCAAACCAATGTAATCTTGCCTCTCTGGCTTTGTCTCCAAACCTTCCAACCTGGGCTGACCCTGTAATATACTTATTCCTAATCCTGTCCATCCTCGTCACACCCAGTGCAAATCTTAACATCTTCAACTCTGCCACGTCAAGCACTGACTCCTGCCTTTTTGTCAATGTCACTGTCTCCAACCCATATAACATAGCTGGTCTTACCACCCTCTTGTAGACCTTCCTTTCACTCTTACTGGTACTCGTCTGTCACAAATCACTCCTGACACTCTTCTCCACCCACTTCATCCTGCCTGTACTCTCTTCTTCACCTCTCTTCCACACTCACCATTACTCTGAACTGTTGATCCCAAGTATTTAAACTTATCCACCTTTGCCACCTCTACTCCATGCATCCTCACCATTCCTCTATCCTCCCTCTCATTCACACACATATATTCTGTCTTAGTCCTGCTGACCTTCATTCCTCTTCTCTCTAGAGCATATCTCCACCTCTCCAGGGTCTCCTCCACCTGTTCCCTACTCTCACTACAGATCACAATGTCATCTGCAAACATCATAGTCCACGGGGACTCCTGTCTTATCTCGTCTGTCAACCTGTCCATCACCATTGTAAATAAGAAAGGGCTCAGAGCTGATCCTTGATGTAATCCCACATCCACCTTAAATGCATCTGTCACTCCCACTGTAGACCTTACTACTGTCACACTACCCTTGTACATATCCTGTACCACTCTTACATACTTCTCTGCCACTCCCAACTTTCTCATACAATACCACAACTCCTCTCTAGGCACCTTGTCATATATTTTCTAAATCCACAAAGACACAATGCAACTCCTTCTGACCTTCTCTGTACTTCTCCATCAACACTCTCAGAGCAAACATCCCATCTGTAGTGCTCTTTCCTGGCATGAAACCATACTGCTGATCACTAATCATCACCTCCCTTCTTAACCTAGCTTCCGCTACTCTTTCCCATAACTTCATGCTGTGACTGATCAGTTTAATCTCTCTGTAGTTACTACAGCTCTGCACATCACCCTTATTCTTAAAATTGGTACCAAAACACTTTTTCTCCATTCCTCAGGCATCCTCTCACTTTCCAAGATTTCATTAAACAATCTAGTTAAAAACTACACTGCCATTTCACCTAAACACCTCCATGCTTCCACAGGTATGTCACCTGGACCAACAGCCTTTCCGTTCTTCATCCTCTTCATAGCTATCCTTACTTCCTCCTTGGTAATCCACTGCACTTAATGATTCACTATCCGCACATGATCCAACCTTCTCTCCCTCTCATTCTCTTCATTCATCAACCCCTCAAAGTACTCTTTCCATCTGCTCGACACACTCTCCTCACTTGCGAGTACGTTTCCCTCATTATCCTTTATCACCCTTACCTGCTGCACATCTTTACTAGCTCGGTCCCTCTGTCTAGCCAATCGGTACAGGTCCTTTTCTCCCTCCTTAGTGTCCAACCTTTTATACAACTCTTCATACGCCTTATCCTTCGCCACCTCTCTCTTTGCCATGCACCTTATCTCCTTATACTCTTGTCTACTTTCTTCATCTCTTTGACAATCTCACTTCTTCTTCACCAACCTCTTTCTCTGTATACTTTCCTGTACTTCTTCATTCCACCACCAGGTCGCCTTGTCCTCCTTCCTCTTTCTAGATGTCACACCAAGCACCTTTCTAGCCATCTCTCTTACTAGCTCTGCTGTAGTTACCCAGCTATTCAGTAACTCTTCACTGCCACCCAGTGCCTGTCTTAACTCTTCCTTGAACATTACCTCACAATTACCCTTTTTCAATTTCCACCATTTGATCCTTGGTGATGCCCTCACACTCATCCTCCTCTTCTTGATCACCAATGTCATCCTACCAACCACCATCCTATGCTGCCTAACTACACTTTCCCCTGCCTCCACTTTACAGTTTCCAATCTCCTTCACACTGGCCCTTCTACATAAGATATAATCCACGTGTGCATCTTCCTCCACTCTTGTATGTCACCCTATGCTCCTCCCTCTTGTCAAAATACATATTCATCACAGCCATGTCCATCCTTTTCGCAAAATCCACTACCATCTAACCTTCTGCATTCCTTTGCTTAACATCATACCTACCCATCACTTCCTCATCCCCTCTGTTCCCTTCACCAATATGCCCATTAAATCTGCTCCAATAACCAGTCTCTCACCCTTGGGTACAGTCATCACCACTTCATCCAACTCGCTCCAAAATTTTTCTTTCTCATCCATCACCCACCCAACTTATGGAGCATATGCACTAACAACATTCATCATTACACCATCAATTTCCAGCTTCATAAACATCACTCTATCCAACACTCTTTTCACCTCCAAAACACTCTTAGCATACTGTTCCTTCAGGATAATGCCTACGCCATTTCTCCTCCCATCCGCACCATGATAAAATAATTTGAAACCGCCTCCGATACACCTAGCCTTGCTTCCTTTCCATCTGGTCTCTTGCACACACAATATACCAACCCTCCTTTGGTCCATCATATCAGCTAGCTCTCTCCCTATACCAGTCATACTGCCAACATTCAAAGTTCCGACCTTCACTATCACAGTCCTAGCCTTTACCTGCCTTCGGGCATGCCTTCCCCCTCTTCTCTTCCTTTGGCCAACAGTAGCCCAATTTCCACCAGCACCCTGTTGGCCAACAGTACTGGTGGCGGTCGTTGTTATCCCGGGCCTCAACCAATCCGGTATGTATTTCTGTACTGTTATCTGTTGTACTGCAACACTGATCTACTCAAACATCTGCAATTGTAAGTGGGACACAACTGTTCTTTGTGTGGAGTAGTATCATATGCAGCCTGTCAATTTGTAAGATGAGTAACATACTCAAGAAACTTGTTTGAACTGCAGTCTTAGTTATTCTGTGATCAGGGTTGCATGTCTGTGGCATTTCTGTTCATAATGATCTTGTGGAGGGCTAGACTGTATAGGCAGCACCAGCTGTGCAGGCAGCCTCTTAAAAGATCTGTGCAACTCCACCCACTGTCTAAGAAGCATTTGTGTTAGTGTCTCATAGGAGTATTCTACGATTCCACCCAAGTAATTTCAGAATTTCATTTAAACTAGACCATTAATCCCACCCTGAGAGAGAATTCAAAGGGGAAGAGAGTGCACCTACTTCACAACCAAATATTCACTGTCTGTCCAGGTTTCTGTTTGAGTGAGATGCATGAGTTCCAGAAGATGTAAGAGCTATTCTGTCCTTTTCTCCATGGAGTGACGGGGATTGCAAAGGCTGAGCAAATCCTCTCCAGGTGGACTGCTAACTGCCTTTCGTTTTGCTAAGTGACTCATCACCATTTAAAAAATACTGAAGATGTATGTCCTGCCACTTGGTTGTCTGTTTGCACCTTCATGATGCACTGTTGCTTGTACCCATGGCTACAGCAGCCCATATTCTTTTGTCAGTTTGTTCCAGTGTTCATCCTTCTGGTGTATTTTTGCTCGATGCTTGCAGCACCATATGGCATACTGACTTTTTGTTGAGCTGACATACTTGATCAAATTAACTACCAATTATCTTGGGAAGTTACAAAAGGGCAGGTTATGAGGAGCAAAATTGACAATAAGACGATTCATCCAGTGTGCACTTCATTTGAGATACTGACCCTTAATCTTGGATTATCCAGTCTGTCTGCTGTAAGGATTGATCTTTTCACTGCCAGGAAAGCCATCATAGTAAACAACACTCTGTCCCACAGTGCAATGCTCCTTCTTTTTCACCTCATATTGATTGCCACCATTCCTGCCACATAAGGTTGACTGCAGCTCATGCAAATAAGTTTGAAATTATATTTTTTATGCTGTTTAATCATAATTTGTCTTATACAAATAGTTGCTCTATATTTATAGAGCCTTTCAAGTTTTTGTCTTTTCAGACCATTTGCAAAAGTAAGTATAGTATTCCAGCTTTGTAGTTTGGCATTGAAGGTTATTGATATTTGCTGCTGTTGTTGTTTCCAGCTACTTTTGGTAATGGCATCTGTCTCACGCTTTCTTAAATGTGGCTATAAGATCTCACCCAAGAACGCCTATGACCTCTGCATAATGTGCCTGGAGCTGGATCTCTCGGAGGAGCCATGCAAGATGTGCAAGTCTTTCGGACAAGGAACCTTAAAAGAAAGGAAGAACAAGCTTATTCTGAAGGTGGTGCTTTATCCCAAAGAGTCCAAGGAGGAGGACAAGGAAAAAGATTAAAATAAAATAGACTAAGAAGACCTTGGATAACAGGTTACTACCTAAGTTACCCATGACTTGGTCCAATAATAACCTCTGCAAAACATAGGGCATCCAGATTTACCCATACCTTGATTAGGTATCTCCCTGAAGCAGACTCCTTGGTGGAGACTCAAAGGGCTTTGAACTTTTACCCTAACATTTTTCAAATTCTGGGTTTTTCAGTCAACTCTCAAAGTTGTTAAACTTAATTGTATCAAAGAGTGCTGTTTTCTTGATGGACACTGTTGGATGCTGAGCTGCAGAAAGTGTTCTCCCAGACAGCAAAGTGCTCAACTTTTCTTCATTTTTCCAGTTTCATGAAGAGGGATGTCATTACCACAAGGGAACTTCCTCAGGATTCTGGGTTACATGGCATCATACTCTGTTATGGTTCCACTAGCAATATTAAACATGAGGAAACTATAGTGGTACCAGAGGAATAGATGTGGTCAGAATGTCCAGTAAACAAAGAGCCATGTACCCATCATCTCCTACATAATGAACTGTTGACTCGGACCTTGCCTGGAAGACCCAAATGGAAACTCAGAGTTTGGGGAACAATGGTGCAAACATAAAAACAACCCACTATAAATGTAAAATAAATGATGGTTATTAATGAAGCACTTACAGTATTCAAGCAGATTTGGGCACAGGGAATTCTACAAATTAAAATACAACGTATGATGTGGTTCATCAACAAATGAGGGAAAACCCACTCTGCATTTTGTGTAAGGTTGCTTTGCAGTTATACAAGTATGGGAGGTGGCCCAGGAATCAGACTTGACCGTCAGGGCAGCCTACATCCCCTCTCAAGAGGATGTTTTGGCAGATTTCAGATAGAGTCGCATGAATGCAGGAGTGGCCTTAAGTCAGCTGGTGCCCTAGGCAAAAGGGCTCCATGGCGCCCCCCACCACACTACCCGGTGCCCCCATCCTGGTCTACCTACTCAAATAAATACTGGAAAAGTGCCCCTACTAGAGCGGTGCCCTAGGCAGTCACCTAGTTGGCCTATGCCTAAGGCCTGCTATGCATGAATGGATGCTGAACAAGGAAACCCTACTGTCTAAGGTCAGTAAATGGGTACACAAAAAATAGACATTTTTCTTCCCTAGAAAACAGACAGCTGCAAAATATTTGTTACAGGATAACCACTTGAGCAGCTTGGAAAATAGATGCCTCCTCTCTGAGCTGGACAAGTCTATATCTGTATGTGTTTCATCCTGTACCTTTTTTCCTAGGGTAGTACATAAATTCAAAGGGGGCAGAGCAGAACTATTCTAACTCCTTTTGGCCCAGACAACATTGTTTTTTTTCATCCTGTTATGCGTAGCAAGAGCAGAAGCAAAAATGTTGCCTCTGAATGTGAACCACCTGATCCAGAAAAAGTCCCTAGTGCACCCCAACCTTACCACCCTAAATCTAATATCATTGATGATCTACCCCTCCTCTTCCAGACACTTGCTCTCAGAAGAAATGCTAAATATCAGCAGTCTTTTTATTATGGAAATATTACATAGCTAATGCAAAAGATTATTCCTTTGGTGCCTTTGCTGGTCTTGAATTGCCTATTAGACCTTTACAAAACTGGCCTATGCCTCCATAAGGGTCCATGCATCCATTCTTATCCTGTCAACCTGTTCACCTCCTTAATGTTCTTGGCTACCAGCTTAGACCAACCTAGGAAAGTCATTACACCACCATGGAACCTTAGCTATGTATTAGAAAAGTTCACTCTACTCTGTTTTGAACCAGCTGCTTCTGTGTCCTCCCCAGTATGTGTTTTGCAAGGCACTGCTGTTGATGGCTGTGACATCTGCAAGGAGAATCACATTTACAAGTTCTTATGTATTGAACCATTTCACATTCATGTCAGTAGTAGTGACTGAGGTTTCTCTGAGTTAAGCCATTCGCCTCTGTGTGTCTTTCATAATCTCAGAAACAAGGAGGCCAGAGGACACTACATTATCTGGATATGCACAGGACAGAAGGGTTTAGGAAAATCAGAACTGTATCCTTTGTGAAAGAAATGGGGGAAGCTATTGAAGAGACATATAAATGACATGTCCACTAAATTTGCTATTGCTAATCTGACAGTAAACCAGTACCATGTCTTGTTAAGGCACATTCCACTAGTGTCACTACAGCCACCACTACATTGCTCAGAGAAGGTGAATAACTAGTCCAACTTGGATGTAGTCTCTTGGCCCTCAGTTAACATCCTTTTCTAAACACTGTAGGCTGGGAGTTGCAGCCAAATCTAAGGCAGGCCTGATGATTTTACACTCTTAGGGAGCACTATCACTGCCAACCAGCTACCCAATGGTCCAGTGCTCTGGACATCGTCATCTTGATGAAGACTGCACTAGTATTATAGTATAATGAATATAGTACAGTTCTGTTAGAAATTTGCTGTATTTCTTGATGTTTGAGTACATTCACTATTGCTGTTTGTGTTTCTTCCTCCTGTTCCCGCTTCTCCATGCCTGGATGTCTTGGGATTGGAGTGGGTACACCTTCCCCCTTTTCTCCTAACTCCCAATGAGATCTCTTTTCTGCTAGATCTCATTTCCTAGGAGAGGAAGATTGGAGCCTTAAGAGTGGACTGTTTTGTTTGAGGATGTATCCTCTTCTCCAAGTCCACTAGTTCCCTGGTGAGGCTCCTAGACCATGTTTGGCAAGAAAGGCCTGAAGATGATTTATGCCCCTCTTATACCACCAACATTCTAGTATTTGTGTGGGAGGGAGTTGGATGAAGCCTCCGAGGGGGGTACAGCTGTGGAAATTGGGCAAACCATAAGGCTGCCTGCTGACAGGATATGTAGTTGAGGGCTTAATTTCCTATCAAAACTGTAATTCCCCTTCTGTCATCAGGAAACTGTATGTGTTGTTTGGATGTTCAGGACACCTGTTTGCTCATCAGGATAAGCCAAGAGTCTGGAAGGTACTTGCACTTCAGAGTCAGAGTCGGTCGTTATCATTTCAGACTTTTGGTGTTACCACAACCCCCAGGGTGTTGTATGATTGTAGCAGTAGCTCAACAGCTGCTGCTAGGCATCATAATCTTCCCACACCTACACAGTTAGCTCTTTGCTTCCCCCTCTGAAGAACAACTTGAACAAGCATTTCTTGGTCTTTCATCAAAGTGTTCAGTTATCCAGTCTTCGGTCAACTTCCCCAAATCACACTTTCATTCCACAGAATGCATCGCCTTCTTCAGGTGCGTATCAGATACTGAAGCATACAAAACCTTCCTTATGAATGGCAAGGTGTGTACTCTGCATTCCTCCATGGCATATCTTCTTCATTGTTATGGAGACTGTGGAAGCAGCTGCAAGATTTTTGGGGGTACATGGCTATGCCATCCTCATGGGATCTATGCATCATTAAATATGAAACCCCTGTAGTGGACCACAAAAAGGACATGAGCAGTATATATCCCAACATATTTCAGCTGTGGTCATGTGAAAGAATTGTTTTTATGGTAGCCGCACTGCACAAACTAGCTGAACAAAAACAGCACATCCAAAAACTCAGATGACATTTCTGAGGTTACCGCGGATGTCTACACTAAAGTTGGGAGCATTTCCATGGCAGAACAATGCGAACTTTGTGGTCAGCTTAGTAATCTTAGTTACAGGTATTCTTCAGTGTGCTAGAGCTATGTACTGTTCACATTGCAAGCCTTAGAAGATCTCTGCTGCAGGGTTCATTGCCCATCCATAGGGACAATATGGCATTGGTCTTGTACATCAGCAAATAGGGGTTCTTGCTACTTCCTCCTATCTAAGGATATCATGAAATCTTTAGGATAAGCCTACCTTCTGCAGATTTGTTTTTCCTAGTAGCAGTCCACTTAGCAGGGGAGATGGCACTTTAACAGGTTAAGAAGAATTTTCTCATAACTGGATTTTGGTAAAGCAGTTCCTTGAGAACGTTTCCAAAAATGCACTTGTGGCCACCATATCTCCCAGTCTTAAAATAATTTTGGCTTGCTTTTTGTTTGTTTTCTTTAGGTTAAACATGCAGTACTAATCCTTATTCTCATTGTGCTGTCTTTAATAATAATGATGGTAATATTAAAGGCATTTATTGCTCACCAAAAGTACTAGATCTCTGCTACCTCAATTTGTTTCTTAATAAAAAGACCACCAGATGTTCTTCATTGTCAACTGTAGTACATAGTCTTGGGACTTCCTGCCATTCAGAAGCCTGTGGTTGGACCAAATGCCAGAGGTTTTCACAATTCCCCAGCAGGTGGATGCCCTTTCTGATCAATGTCAGGATGTCGGTGGTATAATGGTCCATTGGCCAACACCATGTTCAGTGTTTCATCTCAATGCATGATACCACGTGTTAGCATCATCAGTCCATTGGTCATCCTGATGTCAGATGGTACAACTAAGTACCTCATTGGGGAATCTCTTCTCATCTTTACTAGTATTTAGTTTAATGTTTTAAAAATAATCTGTCTATATGTGGAAAAGCAGATTCCTCACTAAAACATCCATTACTATTGTCTTTTCTGTTTAGGCACTGAGTGCATGTCTAACTGCCCATTTTGTAGTACATTTAATGACAACCATAAAGTGTACGGCTGAATCTCTCAGTTGGTACCTACAGTCAGGTAGTGTTAGGCCTTCACTCTCCATGTCACCTGCTGGTTCTCAGACATTTGTCCTAAAGAAACATAAGGGGAAATGCTTGAAAGATGTTCATGAAGCCAACAACATCTCAATGTCAGAGTCCCCACCACACATTGAAATTCACACATATGTAATTCTCTTTTCCAGCCTTCTGGTCAGATTTCTGTTAGACCCAAGACCTCTGGTGCATCCCCCCATGAGACTACCATGACTGCAGCCCAATTTGTGCACCCACAAGCTAATACCAGACTGTTGGTTGGGTCAGAAGCAGGTTTACAGGCTATGGCTTCAATGCCAGAGTTCTGGTGACTGAGGGGAAAGGGTGGGCATTCCCTTGGATATTGTTCAGGAGGAAATCTCCAGCAAAATGGCAGGTAGTTTTGCCCCAGCCAATGCTGACAGTATTTCCTAACACTTCTTCCCATTTCTGTACACAGGACCCAGCCAAGCCTGCCCAGGACTTTACTGATTTCATGAAATCTAGGTAGCACACCCTGGAAAGGGAACCTGTGCCAGGAATTTCACCTGAGAAAAGAAAATGGGAAAACTCTTCCAAGGAAAGACCAACTTCTCAGATTCAGGAGATGAAGACAAACTTGCTTATTTGGAGCATTTACCTTCCTAGCAATTTCTGGATACTGACTCATAAAACTCCTCATCCTCAGCCTCACCACCTGAGGATTTATAATTTGGAGATGCCCTTAATTGGGTGAAGGAATATCTCATTTGAGAGTCTAGGGAATACTTCCAGGCTCAGGTCAGTTATTGAAGGCTGTGGAGCCTGCCTAAACATAGAACACCTGGCCATACCTCCAGTCCATGAAGTCTTGGATAATGTGTTTTCTGACATATCACTACAACCTGATTTCCTTTCCTTGCTACCACTAGGAAGCATGATTATTCTATAGAGTGTTTGTGTTCTGCAAGCACCTCTATAAGGATCCACTGGTGGGCCCAGCTCTGGAATCTTTTAAGGGATCATCTGGGCCTACTTCCAAGAAGTCTTTGCCAGATAATAGACCAGCTTGACAAAAGACCTTCACTTCAGCCACCCTGGCCCTGAGAATGCTCAGTTTCCATTTCCCATGTTCAGATACGTTGCCTGTACAAGAGCAAATCAAAACCAAGGCAGAAGGGATATAAGAAAGAGCCTCGAAGTACATGTAGGAATTGTGCAAGTGTAGGTCTCCATGTGTCCAGACAGTCACTCAAATGAGGCTTTGATGCAATGGATGCATCTTGCAAGGTGACTGTCACAAGGAGACACATGCCTGGCTGAGAGTACAACAGCTGTCAGTTCATGTTAAAGCAGAGTTTGTTAATGCCCCACTAGACAAGCCGTTTGTTTTTGGACCTCCAGCTAAACAGGTATTCATGAATCTGGATCAGAAAGTGAAACAGGCGAGGTCAGTTATGACATTATATTTTTACTCTACTCACAAGTACAACAGAAACTATCTTAGTCTGTCCTCTGTCCTGGCCCTTTCTCCCAAAACAGGAAAAATCAAAACCTCCAAAGGGGAAACAGCCTAGGCAAGAGTGCAAAACAGACCAACTCTGTAGACCTGGGGAGGTCCAAGTACCCTGCCCCTGGTAGGGGCATCAGTGACTATGCTTAGCACCTCCCTCCCCTTCCTACAAATTCTACCCCAATCCCAAAGACCCAGCCCCAGTCAAGCCGGGAGGAAGACTCTTCCTTTCTGATGTACTGGGAATAGATCACTTAGGACAAAGGGATACCATAAATCATAAGATAGGAATAGTCTCTGCAGGTCTGGACAATCCTCTCCCCATTCCTAGGCATGTCCCTCTACCCCTAAACAAAAAAAAAATGATTCCACCATCTCATAGATGACCCCTTACAACAAGCTTACATTTAAACAACTTTACCAGAAGAGGGAAGCACAGGGTTATACTCCCTCATAGTTCAAATGAAGGGACCTTTGAAGACTCAACAATTTTCTGACTCTACCCAAATTCAGGAAACTAATCCTGCAAAAGTGTCTGCCCTCATTTTGACAGAGTCTTGGATGGTAACACTACATCTAAAAGATGCATACCTTCATATTCCTATTGTCAAGGAACACAGAAAGTTCTTGCACTTCAAGGTCAGAGGGCCCTGCTTCCAGTTTTGTGATGTACCATTTGAATTATCTACTGCACCTGGAGTTCATAGGTTCATAGGTAGGTACTAGGCTATCGGCCCTAGGGCCCATACAAGCCTAGCCAAAAAATGTACCCTGGCTTTCGCCACCCAAGAAAATTATTTTCCTGTGCCCCTGTCGAGCAGAGCCACAGAAGTGATCCCCGGGGTGAATTTCCCATTACCCATCCAATCATCAAGATTTTTCTTGAAGAGTGCTAATGAGGAGCTCTGTTTGACATAGATAGGTAGTCTGTTCCAGAGTATGGGAAGTCTCTGGGACAGGAATCTATCCCTCCAGCATGTTCTGTTTATTGTGGTGACAAGGTTAAGGTCCCTAGAGCGTGTAGCTCGGAGGGATTGGGATTTCTTTAAGTGGAGCTTGTCCAACAGCTCTGGGTTTGACATAGCTTTGTATGTTAGGCAGAGATCGCCCCTGAGTAGGCGATATGCGATGGAGTAAAGTTGTAGTTTTTTGAGACGGTCTGCATAGGGCATATGTTTGAGGCCAGTAATCCTCTTTGTGGGGTATTTCTGTGGTCTTTCCAGTTGTTGTAGATGTCTTGTGAGGTACATACCAAAAGTGGCGTTGTACTCTATAATGGGTCTAATGAGTGATGAGTAGAGGGGAACAATGACCTCTTTTTTTCTGGATGAGAAACCTTTTGTGATGAGATGAGCCACGTAGAAGGATTTCCTGACCACTGTGGCGATGTGATTATCAAAGGAGAGACTACTGTCCAGGTAAAATAAAGTTCAGAATGGCCCAACCACTTGAATACAAAAGTTTATTGTGCCTTCTTCAAATACGAAACTGCACGTTCCACACAAATAAGAAAATAAGCACCAAATAAATCCACAACGAACCAAGTTGAGTTCAACTTGGTTCGTTGTGGATTTATTTGGTGCTTATTTTCTTATTTGTGTGGAATGTGCAGTTTTGTATTTGAAGAAGGCACAATAAACTTTTGTATTCAAGCGGTTGGGCCATTCTGAACTTTATTTTACATGGTTGGTAAGGTTTTGTCGGTTTGGAGAGAGACTACTGTCCACCTGTGTCCCAAGGTCTCTTATCACATTTTCGGCATTAAGTAGACTACCAGCTATGTGGTAGTTCATGGGTACAGAGTTTTTACCAAAGGGGATGACAATACACTTTTTGGCATTGAGCTTCAGGCCATGGCTTTGACACCAGGTATCTGTCTCATTGAGGCCCTTTTGTAGTTTGTCCACATCGTTAGGAGTTTCGATTATGGCTCCTAGTTTGCAGTCATCTGCAAACTTTGTTAGCCAGAGACCTTCTGTGTTGGCCTGCACTTCAGAGAAGTAGATACCAAACAGGAGAGGACCCAGGACTGAACCCTGTGGTACTCCACTTGTCACTGGTCTGATGTTGGATTTGGAATCCGCTACTTTCACAGTGTGGGTTCTGTCCGTGAGCCAGTTGGCAGCCCATCTTGTGACATAAGGATTTATACCTAGTTTAGTGAGCTTATCTATAATTCCAGAGTGGGGGATGGTGTTGAAAGCCTTGGCGAGATCTAGATAAGCTGTGTGAACCATTTTACCCTCATCTATGGCTTTGGTGACTGCTTCAAAGAAGTCAATCAGGTTTAAGAGACATGATCTGCCTTTTACAAATCCAAACTGAGTAGGGTCCAGAGTTTGGAGATTACCAATGTCTTTGTTTATGAGTTCCATGATGATATGTTCCATGGCCTTGCAGACCAGGCTCGTCAGGCTAATGGGGCGGTAGTTCCCGGGGTCCGTCGTGGCTCCCCCTTTGTGGAGTGGGATAACTGTCGCGGTGCCCCATTCAATGGGTACAAAGCCGGAGGTGAGGCTATGATTGAACATGGTACTTAGGTAGGGTGCCAGTTCATTCTGTAGTTCATGTAGAACGCAGCCTGGGATATTGTCAGGTCCCCTGGATGCTGTGTTCTTGGCTTTGGAGAGTGTGTTTTTTACCTGTGCAGCCGTGATTATAGGAACTTTGCATTCTTCAGGTATAGAGATGGGCCCTCTAGGGGGTTTTCAGGTATAGAGATGGAATGTTTACCAAACACTGGCACCAGTAACTGCATTTTGCAAAGCTAGTGGGGGTCCACATCTACCCATATTTAGACCATTGCTTGATCCTGGCAGCATCTACTGGGTAACTTCTATCAGCATTTTGCAGAACTAGTGGGGGTCCGCATCTACCCATATTTAGACCATTGCTTGATCCTGGCAGCATCTACTGGGAAACTTCTATCAGCTGTGCAAATCACCATGGATTACTTCCAGAAGGTGGGCCTAACAAACCCTGAATGTCCAGAATTAGAGTATGAGCAGAAGGTCTCCATGTGACTATAACAGCAAGGAAATGTCTGAGGATGCTGAGATGCATGGCTTAATGTATCTTGATAGTTCCCTGGCACAACTGCACATGCAAAAACTGTTGGTCCTAACACCTGCAACCCCTGGAAACAGCAATCCCTCTTCTCTCATGCCTGAAAAAGGAGATTATTTGGTGGGAGTAAGCATTATGGTGAACCTTATGAGTGCCTTTCCAACTCCCACAGGCAAACCAGCCCCTAACTACAAACAGCTTGAATCAGGCTTGGGGAGCATATTTAGGAAACTTCAATGTCTAAGTAACATGGAACAGGCACCTGGCAACCCAACACATCAACATAAAGGAAATTATGGCAGTAATTTTAGCTACTAAAGCATTAAAAGAAAGGTTGATACTTGGAACAATAAAGATACCAACAAGACAATACAACCATTATATGGTATGTCTTCATTAAAGGGGGCACTTATTTCTACTGCCCCTGCAGATTGGCAATGGAACTATGATGGGTAGCTCAACAACTATGGTTGATCCCTACAGCTTCGTACAACCCAAGACAGGATAACCTGCTAGCAGAAAGTCTGAGCAGATCCTTCGTAGACACCAGTGAATGCATTCTGGTGCAAGATGTGTTTCTAGGTCTAATGCACTGATGGGAGTGTGGCAGGGGTCCAAATGGAGAGATAAGTCAGCAAGTAAAGGACAGTATTATTGCTGACACTGAATTCATCCTCGAGTCTTGGTGAGTACCTTCACAAGGTGGATCCTGTTTTTCACAAAATCTCACCAAGACTACACTGATATATGGACGGTATTTATATAGCATATATCATGGACAGAAGTAGGTTAAAAATTAAAAAAAAGATAGCTGGGTGCACAAAACCCAGGGTGAAAAGTGTCCAATCCTGCTAGGCACACTGGTACCAAAATTGGAAAAGATGAGAATGTAGAATCCTCAAAATATGAAAACATTCCTACAATGGGGCCAGGCTCAGGGGGAGTATGGGTCCCCCTGTTGTAGAAGGAAGTAGTAGTCCACAAAAATCACAAAAACTGATAGGCCAAAGAAGAGCCATAAAGACAATAAAGTCAACTACTGAGGATAAGAAAGAAATTATGAATTGTTACTATTATGCAAAAATCCCAGAATTTCCAGACACAAGATATGCAAAACGATTGAGAGAAATAAGGGGAAAAATACTTCCACAAGAAAAACTGTCAGAAGCTTCAAATAAAAAATTGCATTCATTAATACAAAAGATTTGTGAAAAACAGTATGTAGATCAAGAAACTTTGATCTGTTTGGAAAAAAGAAGCATCTGAGGAAGTGCAAAAATATAAACAAGAAAACCTAGAGATTTTTGAAATGTATAAAAAAGAAATATGGACATGGGAAAGAGAGATTTGATATGGTGCAATATTTATGCAAAGGAGAAAGCCAAATTAATCAATATAAAGAAGGCAACCCAAAAGATATTCAAAGTGGAATACAGGCAAAAACAACCAGATATGAAAAATTTTACAATAAAAAATCTCACACAAAGTGAATGTAGAAAAGAAGATTAGCAAAGTAGAAGTAAAAAAAAAAAATAATAAAGGTTGAAGTTATGGAGTGCCTGTGAAGCACGGGATTTGGTGTAGAAGGTCTAACAGGTTACATCACAACATGATGGAGTGAGTCCCCAAAGTAAGGAGAAGCAGGAAGGTCAGGAGACATCGGAAGAAGAAATACGGACATGGGAAAGAAAAAGATTTTTAATATGGGGTAATATTTATGCAAAGAAAAAAGCAAAACTTACCAGTACAAAAAGAGCAGCACCAAAGGTATTTCAAGAGAAATACAGGCAAAGGAATCCTGATATGGAAAACTTTACAATACAAAAAATAAGACGACAAAGAGGAAAAGTAGAAAAGGAAATTAGTAATGGAGAAGTTAAAGAAATAGAAACTGAGGTTATAGAGTACCTGTGAACTGAAGGATTCAGTGTAGAAAATATAATTCAGAAAGCACCACAACAGGATAGAGCAGTGGATATTTAAATTAAAGGGAAACCAGTGGAGCGGGAAGCAATTCGTCAGGTGCTATATGAAGATATTGTGGAGCCTTCTATAGGAAACCAGTATAAATGTTCACTTGAAGCTGTCTAGCAAGAAAAGGAACAGGAAACTGATGCAGTCAATGTTGTGGAGTGATAGGCCAGTGAGTTCCCATATGACATAGCAACGGATAGCACAGGATGAAATTAGAGAATGTGCCACAGGAAGATGCTATAGAACTTTCTGTAGAATGCCTACAGGAAATGGAAAACAAAAAAATGTGTCCTCAGTTTAGAAGAAAATGAGCTAAGAGAAGAGTTGGTTGATTTAATAGACCTAGATAGACATATTAAGATCAATGAAAGAAATAGACTGCAGAAGGTCAATAAAACCCAAAAAGTCAGAAGTTTGATAAAACAAATGAACACAGTAATTAGGACTGTCCATAGAGATCCATGTGCTATAACAAAGTAAACAGGATATATTACTAATAACTGATAACGTTCTACCACAAGAACACAGGATAGTGAGGGAAAGGAAGGGAAGAAATCGAATACCATTATGGAAGTATTGAATAGCGAAAACTATAAAACAATTAAGACAAGATGTGTCACTCTTAGAAGAATATAGAAGAGGGAACAGATCAACAAAAATATTAAGAAAGACAGAAGTGATAAAAGCAATGTGCAGTATTAGAACAGATCAGGATCTGTCATGCATTATCACAAATAAACTAAAAATCTCAGCACAGGTGGGAAAATATAGAAGATACATAGATAAATGTAATTGAAAAGTACAAAATAAGCAATTTATTGATGACCCAAAAAAGTTTTATAGAGAATTGAGAAACAAGGTAAAAGGAATTGAAAGACTGCCAAAAAAAGAAGAAGAGATATATTTTGGAGAAGTATCTATGAAGGTCCAGTGGAACATAACAAAGATGCTAAATGGATAGCAGAAGTAAAAGAAAGAATAAGAGGTTTAAAGGTACAGGATATGAAATGGGATGAAGTAACAGCCAGAGAAATTGAAACAAGGTTGAGAAAAACCTCTAATTGGAAAACCTCAGCCCCAGATGCAGTACCTAACTTTTGGTTAAAAGTATTAACATCTTTGCATGAAGACTTAGCCATAAGTAAGAACTATTTATATGTGCACACCAAATAGGCACCAGTCTGGCTAACGACAGGAAAAACAGTGCTCCTACGTAAGAGTGAACCTGCAAGCTACCCTAAAAATTATAGACCAATAACTTGCCTTCTGACGACATATAAACTACACACAGGAATTGATGCTGACAGAGTTTAGTCATTTAGAAGAAAACTCAATTATGGCAGTAGAACAAAAGGGCAATAAAATAAAGTCATATGGAACAAAGGATCATTTGTTGTTAAAGTCATGGTGGAGAACTGTAAAAAGGGGAAGAATCTAGGTATGGCATGGATTGACTACAAAAAAGCATTTGATAGTATCCCACATTCATCGATAAGAGTGCTTAAAAATCTATAAGATACACCCTAAGCTGATTGACTACATTACAATGACAGATCATTTTGCAATTAAGCCATGATAAAAGACTAATTATTATCCCAGGGATAAAAATTCAAAGGGGGGATATTCCAATATGAGTCTTTGTCACTGCTGCTGTTCTGTCTTGCCCTTAACCTATTTAGCTGTACACTTGGCTTAGGCCATAGCTATAATTTGGCTCCTAGAAAACAACAAAGTGCAAAGACTTCTCATATTCTCTCTATGAATGATTTAAAACTGTATAGCTCACCAGAGGAGGAACTGAAAATAGAACTGCAAGTTGTCAAAACTTTCAGATGATATAAGAGTGTCATTTGGTCTTGATAAATGTGCAAAAGCAACCTTTAAAGCAGGAAAACTGCCTCACCAGGAAAACATCAGTTTGGGACAAGGATGTGATACAAAAGAACTTCAGCAAGAGGGAGTGTATAAATATTTGGGACTTGATGAAGGATCAACAATAAAACATGAACAAATGCCAATAAAACTTAGTAAGGAATACTTCAAAAGACATATTAATCCTGAAAATAGCATTGACATCTAGGAACAAAACCCAAGCTATAAACCAATTTGCTCTTTCTATCCTAACTTAGTTTTGGAGTGATTGATTGGACCCAAAACATGTTGGATAGATTAGACAGGAAAACAAGAAGGATGCCTCATGCTCACCAGATGATTTATAAAAATCAGTGCATACCAAGATTATGTATTCCCCATTCTGAAGGAGGGATGGGCCTCCTTGAAAATGATTACATGTATAGATCTGCAATCGTGGGACTCCACATATATCTGCTGACCTCACAAGACCCAAACATAGTGAAGGTTTTTGAAACATGAGGAGAATAAATTTAAGATGACTCCTCTGCTTAATCTAGCAGAAGCATATCGGCGTCAAGCAGGAATGTAAATCAAACCAGAAGTAGATGAAAATCAGGCAGCAACAAAAAACAAAGAATATAAGATGCAGGACCAGATGAGAAGGCAAGAAATGTGGGAAATGCATAAATATAATTGCAAGTATAGAAAACTTCTGGAAGAACCTCATGTTGATCAGGAACAAATGCAGGAATGGTTAAGGAGAGGCGAATTCAAACCAAGAGATGAAAGGTTAATATTGGCCACTCAAGACGGTGGGCTACAAGTCCATTGAACATGTGGGAGAAACAGACAAATGTAGGTTTTGTAAAACCAAATTGGAAACAGTCGCACACTTAAATGATGAAGGTTACATCACATGGGATCACCCATTACCAACAGTTCAAAAGATAGATGCTAGAAAACCGGATAGAGTGGTCCATGAAAAGAAGACAAAAGTAGCATCGATCATTGAAATCGCAACACCCAGTGACTACAGTGTCTTGTGTACAGTGATTGTCAAAGTCATAAAATATCAGGATCTGCAGGTAGAAATGAGAACAGTGTGAAAGAAAGATACCCAGACAGTTCCAATAGTAGTAGGAGCAACTGGTCTACAATCATATTTAGCTATGTTACCAATACATGTAACCTCGTTCAAATTGTAGAAGGAGTCATTACTGGGCACACTGCGAGTGCTGCAAAGAGCACTTTTGGCTGACATCAAAGACTGAAACAATACTAACTTCATGAACTTTAATCATACTTTGACTTAGGAATAGGGTCCATTCCCATCGTGGTATTAGAAACCCAAAAGATTTGGAGAAATTAAACAAGCACCAGATGTGTTTCTAGGCTTAATGCACTGATGGAGTGTGGCAGAGGTAGATCTTTTTGCATCCTCAATAAAAGGGGCAAATCAGCATGATGATCATCATGCTTCACTGCTACAGTAATAACTATTGGGATTTCATGACACGGAAGCCCCTGACTGGCTTGATTACCAGAGTCATGGTCCCCATCCCAGGGCCAGCCAATGCCCTTCATCCAAAATCAGGATGTAGCAGGATCAAGAGTCATTGACTATTGCCATTACTTCAGTTCTTTTTTTGCTAATAGTGCCCATACAACCAGAATCAGTCTAAAGCCAAGTTTAACTAATTCATTCCAATTAGAGCTCAGGAAGTTTGCACTGTAACTTCCAATTGGTGGAGCATAAGCTTTTTGACAGAATCAAATTATGTCCTCACAGTTCAAACAAATGTTCATATCTCAGGAACCATAGGAGTTATGAAAGAAGTATAAATAGCAAACCCCTCAGCACAAACTGTTATAGTGGTAGTATTATTTGGGTTCTAGATCTTAAACCACGTTTTATAAGTCACGGTAAACACAGTAACAATTACTTTTGTAATATTTTGTAAACAACTTACAATATCTCAGCAACCACTGAAGTTACACACACACTGTCAGCAACATTTTATTCATTTAACTGAGAGCTTACATGTGAGGCTAAGGAGTTCTGTCTGTCACTTGGTTGTTGAGATATTCAGAAAAATGTGAGTTATATTTATATAAATTAATATCATAAATACAGCAGTTAATATCTATTTACCTGCACTAGACAGAGGTCAAATATTAATGCAGTTGAGTTTGCCATTGTGTGATCTTTAAGATGAAATATTTTGAAACCTTGTACACAGCGTAGTTTTGGAATTATTGATGCAAATATGAACAAGCATTATTTGACACCTAGAGGCATCAGTAGGAGTTAACTGCAGATGCATCTGGAGGCGTCACTCAGATGTAATGAGTTAAGCATTTAAATATAAGTGCCCCATTGGAGACATTCCTTCCTTTTTTGCTTCCTGGTTACTGTTAAATGTCTAGACCAAAGTGTTAAAAACAAATCCCTCATTGGAGCTGCCACTCTGTTTTGCCCAGGCCCAGAACACAACATGCCAGTCTGTCTCCAATGTGCTTTTTTTAGTCATAGAATTATCAAGCATAGGGCTGAATCCTTTCAAAAGTACTTAGAAAATGAAAAGGTAAGTCTTGAGACTATCATTTTTCCCACTACATGGCGTCACCCATCCCTGCTGCTAATCTCCCTCACAAGAGGAAAGTTGTTAGGGAAGTCTGTTGTATTTCTGTTTCATAGAGTTCCTGTAGGCTAGATGTGGTTACTGCAGGAGAGGCACTTTTGCAGCCCCCCCTGCAGTGCTCATGGCTGAGACCACTGATGAGTACCCTGGAGAGGCCTCCATATTGCCCCTTTCAGTGTCCCATCTGATCCAAGATGATATGGGAGCCACTAGACAGGCAACATCCTCTGACTCCCATTTGCATATGGAAATTGGAAAGGGCCGTATTCCCAACACTAGCAGCAAAAGGCAAAAGGAGATCACAGCAGGCCAAATTTAGGTTGCAGCCATCCACCAGCCCCAACTGATGACACACCCAGAATCAGTCTCAAGCCAAAAACACATGCATGATCTGTTGGCTTGCTCAGGCCAACGCCATATAGTCCTCAGTTTCTATCCCAGTCCTGTCTGTAGGACCTACTCAGGCTAGCTAAGGATGCCTTTGATATTATGAGATCCGGACAACTGGGTCCTGTTAGGAACCCTCTCACAGTAGCATCTTGTAAAAACAGAGAGAACATTCCTCCCACTGGTACTGTAATTCTTGTGACTTTGAAGATGAGCTAGGATATGTGGACCAAATTTCTACTTAGTCATATACCAACTCTGAGTCAGAAGATACGTTACATAAACAGAAATGAGTAGTTCATTATTACTATCAATTTAAGAAGATGGTTAGGAAGTTTTTTGGTTTACCTGAACACGAACCCATATCTTTTCCTCCATTCCTAGAAGTAGTGGATGATGATATACTAGAAAAATCCCAGCAACCTGACTCTTAACCCTCTGCTCTAGGAAACCTGACCACTTTTACAGAGATTTGGATTCTCACAACCCCTCTATAGGAATCCTGCTGTATTTCCAGAGATGGTCTCCTCAGGGTCCAAGGAGAACCAAGGGATCTACCTCTGAGTAACCTGCCAAATGATGAGAGTAAAACTCTTGTCAAGTTTAGAACAAAATGTCTGCTTTGGTTACCCTGGCCATGAAAGCATTAAACTGTCTGTTCCATGTGGAGTAATTCCAGGAATACTTTCTGGACCATATGAAACAGAAACTTGAGGAGACCAAGGCTGCTGAGAACTAGTCACTCCCAGTACAAATAGGAATAGAATTAATTAATATCCATGTTATTCCTCATACCATGAAAAGAAGGGTCCTAGAGACCCATTGTAGACTTATCAAAGTTAAGCAAGATGTTCATCATTTGATTACTGCGGCAGTGCCAGTAGCCTTAGTTACATGCGTTATATCTTGCTAACATATAACAGTCAACCAGCTTCAAAAGCTTTAAGGATATGCTCCACTTACTCAAACCATTACTCAACTCAGGCTGAGCTGAAGAAATTGTGATTTTTTTTGTACCAAGCCTTTCTTACCTGTGGTTAAAGAGTGCTCCTTTTGTGGGCGTTTGAGGATCGACAGTCAGATAACACTTGCCATTGCTGGGCAGATTAATTCCTTCAGGAAAAACGACTACTTTTTAAATTTATGCCAGAAACCAAACTTTCTGTAGAAATTATTTTAAGCTAAGAAAAAGTGAGTTTGTTTTAGACTGTTACATGACTTTTAGTGACTTTTATTCAATAGCATTGCTATTTAGTTTTTGGGAAAAAAATTTATTAAAACCAAGTTAAAAATATTTTTCCTTGGTGAAAGTTGTATTTTACTTTTGAGGCTGAGGTAAGTGATTAAACTGTTTTCTACCATTTTTTTTTTTTTTTTTTTTGGAAAAAATGACCCTCTTACTGATCTCTCTTACTGCTGCCAGACTTCTCTGGGAATATGGTATCTTTTTTGGCTTTACCATGGAACAACCTACCATTCCCTTTGTTCTTTCTTCCAGCCACAAAAAGAAAAACATGGCTGGCTAGCTAGCTCTGTTGTAGCTAGCCACCATTTGTCCGTGGCAGATCAGCTCAGATGTGGGTGTCAAAAGGGGAGGGGGAATGGTCAGGTAGGTTTAGGATAGGTGGTCAAGTTAGGGTTGGGTGAGCTGGCCAGAAGAGGTAGTGAAAAGGCCATGAGCAGAGTATTTTGGTCTTTTCAGTTCCTACTCAGCAGCTTTTCACTTAGGTTTGCAGTGTGGGTGGCTTTGGCATGCAGGTCAGGCCTTTAATTTTGCTTTGTCTCTGGCATTGGGATTGTGATTTCTGTGTTAGTTTTTTTCAACAGGAACATTTAAGCAAGTTAATGGAGCATCACTACTGATTAGACTGTTATAGCAGACATAAAGTGGTATTTAGCAGGTTGGTTAAAAAGCTATTGTTGTACAGGGGTTATTGGGTGGGTCCTTCTGCTTGCATTGGGCCTAGGCTAAAGAAGGTGGTCTTTTTGGATTAGCTAGCGAGTACTATAAAAAGAGTAGTGGCACACAGGGTTCTAATGTTGTTAGTTTGGGGTTAGGGAAACTAGTTTTTCTTTTAAAGATTAAAGAGGCCTCTGGGCAGGGAACCCCTGGCCAAACCAGAGGTCTGGTTGAGTTCAAGGGTAGATAGCAGTTAAATATTAAAAAAAAATAGTATAATTGCAAACAAGGAGTGGAGTTGCTTTTATTGGGCTTTAATGCCTAAATTATTTGCCTTGAGGACTACAAATGCCCTTAGGCAAGGGTCCCTAGGCTAGACCCAAGGCCTGGGGAGTTTAGCAGTGGAATGGAATAAAGAAGGTCATAGGTTTGAATCTGTAATAGTTTTATTCCAGGCTAAGGTTTTTACTTACCAACAGTAATAATATATACAAAAAAGTTTGTTACAGATAACAGCTGGGAGTAAGCAGATGACAATGATAGTTAGTTTAGGCTTCATCTGGTTGGGGAATCAAAGGTTGGTTTAAGAGTCTCTACATATAATCAATAATAGTAATTGAATAATAATAAAAGGATTTTGGTAGATTTCATTGGAGTAAAAGAAGCAAGGTTCAGTGTAGGCAGAGTGGAGGAACTGAAAAGGTAGATGGTGCAATCCAGTAAACAGTGTGTTCCATTGTGGGTTTTTTTGGCCATTTATTCATGTGATACTGTCCTTCAAATACTAAACTCAACTACTCTGGTCTTTTGGAGAAATTTGCAAAAGCCTACACACTGACTATCCAATTTTACCATTAAGGCCTCTTTACCTTTTCCTGTATGTTTCAAACTGCCTCATCAGGTGAAGGATAATGCACAGATATTCCTTCACCATTTATGTAATCATTCACTGACATGACAGGTGATGGAGAAGCTGAAATTTGCCTATTTCTTTTTGTGGATTATGCCTATAGGTGAAAACTTGAATGCTGTTCTGAGTGGATGAGCAAATGGGTCTTCCAGTCTCTCTGCCTCCTGTTCCCTGTTTAATTTTTTCAAAACTATCAATGGATGTTCTCTCGCTAATTTCAAATCCTTAGTGATACATCCTTTTTCTTTCCCTTCACTGGTATCCTAAACCTTGTGGTAAACCCTTCTTCTAATAAGGCTGCCATCTTCCGGTCTAAATACACCTTCAACCATTCACTTAAAATGTCCCCTCTTACCAGCATCAGAAGGGGGTCCTGCATTCTGTTTGAATGTTTGGGGCATGTAGAGATTTGTGATCTGTGGACCTGTGAGACAAAAACATGTATCTTAGCCATATGATTTGGCTTTCCACATGACAGGCATTGATGGTGAAATTTGCAGTGTAAAGGGTACTAACACTGCCCAAAGTTGTTTTCAAAATACTTTCTAACTCCAACTTGCCACAGCTATATGGCAAAGAATTGATTTCCCTGAAATTCCTGCTTTGCGCACATCTCCACATAATTGGCTTTAGAAATTGGCAATAAACATACAGCTGCAACCATTTAATCCAGCTGACCTCTCTGTGTGTTATATATGCAATAATTATGATGGTTTAAGTTATGTGCAGTGTGTTGAATTAGTTCATATGATGTATTATTCATGGTGCAGTGTACTACTGTAGCAAACAGTAGCTATATTGGTTAAAGCAGAGAATGGTATTAATTGTTAAAGTTAGTGATGGTCAAGGAGAGCTGTACCAGTCTTGGATAACAGCTGGCTAGCCCTGTCACAGCACACTGCCATTTGTCAGAGGCAGGTCAGTTCTGATGTAGGTGTGAAAAGGAGAGGAGAGGTGGTCAGTGAGGGTCAGGATAGGTCAGGAGAATTAGAAAGGGATGAGCTGGCTAAGAGAGTTAGTTAAAAGGCCAAGAACAGAGCAGTTTGGACCTTTCAATTGTTACCTCGTCAACTGTTCTCTACCCATTCATAAAAGCAGGGGGAAGGCTGTTAGGTATAATATGGCCAGGCAGGTTGTAGATAAGGTACTTGGTGATCACACCAGAGGTTGAGAATGACTTTTCTGTTCTTTCCCCACTGGGTTTTTCAGTTTTTTTGCCATCTCTGCCAGGTAAGCCTGATAGGTTAGGCTACTCTGTCACAGTCATGTTAGTGGAAGATAACAAAATTAATGGAGGCCAGGATAAGTGGGGAAGGACTCAGGACATTTTAACTGAGCCTCCCACAGACCGGGCAGCCCCCAAGGAGATGTTGCCAGGGGACTACCCAGCCTGGCAATGGCTTCTGAGTAGCTTGTAAAGCAGCCCAGTATGGTGTGGGAAATAAGAATTTATAGGAAGAGATATCGACAGAACTGTCTGTTGCTTTGTAGTGTTTGGGTGCACAGCTGTGTGGCAAAAAATGGCCTACCTGATATTCCTGCCTTCTGCACATCTCCAAATAATTGATTTCAATCAGTCAGGTCTAATTGGAAATAACTGGTAAACACTTGCTGCATCCATTTTATCCAGCTGATGTCTATGTGTGCTATTTATGAGATAATTGTGATAGTTTAAGTTATGTGCAATGTATTGAATTGGTTAATGCAGTGTGCTGTTCATGGTATAATGTGATATTGCTGCAAACAGAAACTACAGGTAATTGACATTATTGGTTAAAGCAGTGAATGGTATTAATTGCTGGAGTTAGCAAGGAGAGGTGAACCAATCTTAGGCAAAAAAAATTAAACAGCCATTGCCACAATTACAGACTGCTAAAGTACCTTAGCCACAGATGGATGACGCTGCTGTGGCCATTTCTGATTCCTTGGCTGTCTCTGGTCTAGTCTGTACCGCCACCATGACCTAGGGGTTAGACATCCTCTGTGGCTGTTGGAGTGCCCTTGGTAGGCAAGGGAGAACCACTCTTGTTGGCCCTGGAAGAAGGAGCAGGGAATACCTTTCTGATAACTAGGTTTAAATGCTTGCCCCTAATAACGTTTTGCCTTACAAAAGTGTGTTTGCTTCTTCAGAGATTAATTTCAAAAAGAAGCAAAAGATTAGACACGTTTTCTCCTTTCTCAGATATTTGAATAGGAGTAATTTATTGGGCTTAGTTCAAGGTTTAGTTCAGGCATTTGTCCTTTCCAGAGCTGCTATTTCTGGTAAGAGGAAAAAAGGATTCTCATTTCCTGAAGAAGTTTAAACTTTTGAATCACAAAATGATTGTGAGAAGGTATCTTCTGTTATTTTCTCCTTAGATTTCTGATTCTGAGGAATGTGTGGCTCCTATCGGTCCCTTTGAAGGATTCTCCTTTTCTGAAATAATTTCCAGAATGATGAGTTGTTTCAGTAGGACATAATGCCATTCCACCATCTATGAAGAAATAATATTTTTTACTGAAAATTTCCAGAACCTACACCAGCTCCTCCTGTTCTTCCACTACTGAAGGATGTATTTGTTACAGCTTGTTACTTGCTTGACAGCCATCTGGCTGCCACCAAGAAAGCAGATTATATAAAGTTCCTTAATCTTTTTATATTCTAATCCCCCGATCAGACCCAGCAGTGATTTATCTGATAAATCCAGCTGCAGCTAAACATCTGGTTAATGTCAATCCCCACTTCTGACAATGATGGAAAAGCTTTGAGAGATTTGGAGAAAGAGTGTACTCTCCCAGTTGTCAAGCTCATATGGTAAAGTTTATATTTGACTCTTCTGAGAACACGAAGAACATTTAGGGCATTGTTTCCCTCATCTGGGAAAAACATCTTTGTGTAATCTTATTGCTTCTGTGTCTCAAGTAGCTAACCACTCTTGATGTGTGTGTAGGATTTGCCTGATGCCACTTCCAGGGCTGCTGTTACTGGAACTATTATAAGAAGGTTTGCTTGGTTTGCATACTCAAAACCTTTCTTTGGATATTAATGATGAAATTTTGATTTCTGCATTAGACAGGGAGGTAGTATTTGGACCATCTGCTGCACAGGTCCTTAAGCGTGACAAGAGAGGCAAACTCATTCAGAGAATTTCACAGATTTAACAGTACTGCGGTGGTGGTGCTGCGGTAGCGTTGTCGCCTCATAGACGTTGCCCGTTCGATTCTCAGTTAGAGCGTCTTCTGTGTGGCGACATGCATGAATGGGCGTTCCTTCGTTGAAGGTTGTGTGTTAGACCCGGCAAGCTAGCACATAAAAATCTACTGCCAATCATTAGCGGGCCGGAGTTCTGCTGTGGCGACCCCTAACAGGGAAAAAGCCGAAAGACACAAACAAACAAACCAGTTTTACTGCTAGTAAAGACAGACAACACCACAGTGATGTGGTACATTAACAAATGGGGGAGGGAGGATACATACACTTTAGTTGACCATGACACAGTACCTCCCAAGATCAGAAAATTCCCTGGGACATCGTTACAGATCTGTAATAGACCCACACAAGTGGATGCTATAAAGACTAGTATTCCAAAGACTCAGAAGTGGAGTGTGACCAAACTAGTCCAATTTGCCTCAACAGAGAACAGGAAGATAAACAGTTATTCTCAAGGATCCCAACTCCCAGGACCTGTAGGACTGATGTGGTCTTCTTCCCATGGGCAGGTCAAGTTTTCTATTATTTTCCTGTCCTACCCTGTATCCCTAGGTGCTCCAGAAAATCAAGGGGGACAGGCCAAGGGTAATCCTGAGTGCACCCTTCTGGCACAGACATCTCTGGATGTTCATTAGAACACTGCCAGAGTAACCTTAACTTGTATGGGTTATAGTCTGCTTAGGGTATAACAGCTGCCCAGCCTCCAAAGCTTGAAGGCACCTTCCACTCAGCCAGATTGTTGACAGATCAATCAGGGTTGGAGAAAATCAGTAGCCTGGTTGCCAAGCCCATTAGAGCCTTCGTGTCATCAAACAGCATTCCTCTTGAAGGCTTTATAGGAGTGACTGTTGGCTAGAGTTTTTCCATTGCTGTGCAGATAAGTTCCCTTTGGAGTGAAAAACCTTCCATAGTTTTATTACTAAAACAATACTTTTCTGATGAAATTTTTTTTTTTGCTAGGAATTGCAATTTTTGTGACTTGTCACTTGATTTTCTGTTAGTTAAAAACAGTGTCTATTTTATTTCTTTTTGTATAAACTTCTGTTTTTTCTAACATTAACTAATAAAAATTATAAATTGTTTTAGGGGCTGGGGTAAGTGTATATCGCACCTGTCACAATGTGTTTTTTTTTCCTGGTGAATACCTGTTTGATATTTAGCACATGCCAACTGTTGCTGTTATGGGTTTCAATCTTCTTTATTGATTTTACCATGGAACAACTTACCAGTTCCTCTGTTGTTCTGTCTTCCAGTCACAAAAAAAAGAAATTTTAAGGATGGTCTTTGCCTCTTCAGCAGGCTACTACTTTGCCTCAGCTGCGGTGACCTTTTCTGGTTCCTCAACCAACTCATCTTCCTTGGTTTCCTCTGGTGTAGTCATTTCCGCCAGTATGGACTCGGGGCTAGACATGCCCTTTGTGGGTGTTGGTGTGTCCCTGCTAGGTGTGAGTGAACCTCTCTTGTCTGTCATAGAGGAAGGAGTGGAAATGCTTCTCTACCTGGCTGAGCTAGGATGCCTGTTCACTGCAATGATTTTTATGACGAGTTGTTCTGCTTCTATGGATATTCCTGTCAGGAAAAAAAGTTAAACATTTATCTCCTGTCTCTGTAACTTTAGACAGGGCAAATTTATTGGGCTTAGTGTGAGGA
Source organism: Protopterus annectens (assembly GCF_019279795.1). NCBI lineage: Eukaryota > Metazoa > Chordata > Ceratodontiformes > Protopteridae > Protopterus > Protopterus annectens. The sequence goes on along the minus strand of NC_056733.1, from coordinate 1,763,566,850 downwards.
GTAGGGAATTGATTGTAAAGGAGCAGTGTTTTTCTTTCTCCTGAGGCGACTGATTCTGATTCTGAGGAGAGTATTTCTTCTGATTTTCCCCTGGAAGAATTTTCTTTTTTTAAAACTATATCTGGGATAAACCAATTGTTTCAGTAGGAACATAATGACATTGCAGTTTCTTTACAAAAATACTATGATTTATTACACCTGTAATTTCTGCAGCCTAATCCCATTCCTCCTGTTCTTTCAGCCTTCAAGATTTTTTTATACCTGTATCATGCTTGACAGCCAGTCTGCAGCTCCTAAAAAGGCATATAGATGCAAGTTCCTCAGTTTTACAGATCATTTTCTAATCCCATATCTGACCCTGCTGTGATTTCCTTTGTCATCCATGTGCAGCTAAATATTTAGTAAATGCTAGTATCTTCACCTTTGTCAAGGACGGGAAAGCTTTGCATAGATTTGGGAAAAGAGTGTATTTCTCTGCCACTGTTATTTTTTTCTCCCAGTCCTCTTGGTGTAGCCTGTCAAGCCAACAAAGATCAGGTGGCAGCCATGTCTTCTCTTGCAGGGGAGAGCCACTGTTGTCTGTGTTGGGGGAAGAGGCAGGTGAAATGTCTTCACTTAGCCAGGTTAGGGATGTAGAAGAGCGGCCTAGTGTGCCTAAGAGCCACACCTTGTTCAGAGATTGTGTGCTTAGTGAGAAAAGCAGTACCCTATTTCTGTTTTTATGGACAGGGCAAATTTACTAGGAATTACTATGGAACTTATTACTGCTATTCCTTGCCTTCACAATCTTCAGGCAAGAAAAGAGATTTCCTTTTCATCATTGCATATTTCATTCAGAAGAGCAAACCTTCAAAGGAGTGGGTGGACTTTTGGAGTTTCTTCTCAGTCTGAGTATTCTGATTCTAAGGAAAGTATACCATCAGATTTGCCCACCTGAAGAGATTTCTTTAAATGACACTTTATCCAAGATGATGGGGTTTTATCACTGGGACCAGAGTATAATTTCTATTACAAAGAAAATGTGTTATGATTGAATTAAGTTGCAGCTGATGCAAACTGCACCTTTTCCTCCTGTATTGATTGATTTAGAGTGTGTTTTTCTTATTGCCTTCAGCTTAACTGACCAATAGCCCTCTGCTTCCAAGAGGTCTGACTTGTTATGCAAGGTGCAGACACACAAGTACCTGTTTTCTAATCCTAGAGTAGACTCAGCAGTTATTTCTCTTTCCAGATCCGCTTCTGCAAAACAGGATATTGCTAATCCCATTTCTTCTGGCAATGATGAGAAAGCAACAGGAACGATGATTTACTCTTCCAGTACTTTAACTTTCAGGATTTTAAAAAGTCAAGCTCATATGCTTAAAATGTTTGCTTGCAACTTTTCAGAATACGCAGAAGTTAACACTTAACCTTCCTTTTTCTAAGGTAAAGAATTCAGTAAATGCTTCTGAGACAGCTGTTTCTCATGTGACAACGCAGATAAACATCCCTGTTGGAGACCTTCCTCTTTTCTATGTTTTGTACTTAATAGTTTTGTACATGTCATCAGTAAGAGGGAAGTGTGACAGCAGAAGGCAGATTGTTTACAAAGAGCACCATACTAAGTAATCATTTGGTCTGGGTGTACAGCATGACCATAGGGACTCTTCTGTTTATCAGACATTTATGCTTAAGACTTTGTGTAGTTGTCCCTCCTCACTGAAGATTTACCCGGAGAATCCAAAACTTAAAAGTGCTTGCCCAAGATAAAATGGCAACCAAGTCCATATCTTCTGATGTCCCTTAGATGCCAAAGAAAAAGTCTAAGAAACATAGAGACTTCTGCAGCTGAGTTGGATCCAGGTGTATCAGCTGCATCACTTGACCAAGACCATCCAGCTGCTGTTGTTGCTCCTTCTATTGAGACACTGTTGTAGGCAGATATGGCACAGCTGTCTTGCATGTTCATCACATCTGACCAGTTGTTTGCTTCAGACAACAAGGGAGAACCTTGGCTTTTAATTTCAAAAGGAACTGATGGCATATCTCAGATCTTAGGGAAGACATTCCCTGATCCTTGATTGAGGTACATCAGAATTCAGAACCTCATTGTTTGGTGTGGGCACACATCAGTGTTAAGAAGTAGCAGAAGAATAAATGTATAGTTTTTCCTCAGTCTTCCAAGGATCCTTAGAAGGAACGGCAGGATCTTACCCAGCTCCTTTTCAGTGCTATTATGTCTTTGAAAACTGGTCTCTTTCTTTCCTACTCTGACTGTTCTCACCTCAAAAGGCAAAGGGAGGAATCCGAGGAAGAAGTAGAATTGTAATCGAGTGGAGATGACTCCTTGGCTTATTCTTCCCAAATTCATTTTCTTGTAACCTGTGCTTCAAATGGTGAAGGCACTTGGTCTCATAATTCCCCTTTGTAGAATCTCTTTTGGAGAGACAATTGTTAAGATGATGCAGCATTTTCAGTGGAAGAATTTCCAGTTGACTGACTTCCAGAAAAGATAGTATGTTGTGTTGGAAATGGGAGTGCCTAAGCACTTGCCCATCCCTCCTGCTTTAGAAGCCTTGATGGATTCTTTTTTCACTACATCTCTAAATTCTAAATCTCATTCACCTACCCCTAAGAAACCTGATAGGTTCTATAAGATGATGGACACAGAACAGTTCTTATTTAAGAACACTACTTCTGATTCTTCTGTAATTACTCTTTCCACTGAAAAAAACTTCTAAGCTTCTTAATTCCTCTGATGTTTTACCCACTGGCATGATAGGTATGGTAAAAAAAAGTTTATATTTTTGGTGCTCTAGCTTTTCAAGCTATCGGTTACCATACCCATATGATCAGATGTATTTTGTCTATTCCGTTTAACTTGGTTAAGGGGATATCACATTCTGATAACTCAAAAAGCTACCTTTTCTGCTTTATCAGGTTGATAGGCATTCAATTATGCCTCTTCCAGAGCAGCTGCTACTGGCTCAGTTCTTCACAGGTTCTCCTTGCTTAGACTTCGGCCTTTGTCCCAGGATGCCATAGCAATGTTGCTTGACTCCCCTTTGGATAAGCAGAATCTCTTTGGCTCTGTGGCTGCAATGTTTTTAAAAACCTTTCAGAAGAAAGGTAAAGTTATACAGGATCTTAAAATTTTCTTTCTCCTGTTACTAAATTTCTGAGAAATTATCCATTCAAGGCTGGTCCCTTCTTTCATAAGGACCAGAGATCTTCCCAAAGTAGTAAAAGATACAACAAAAGAAGATTTCAAGACAAGAATCAACAGGATTCCATGGGTTCTAAATCCTTCTATCCTAGCAAATCAGCCTCCCTATAACTCTCTACCTCCTCTTTCCAAACTTTCCCACCTTAGCCTTTCTCAGTTTCCTTTATCTCTGAAGTTTTGTGTGTCTCTACAAATCTGCCAGTCTGTAATATGAGACAAATGGGTTCTGTCCATCATTCACAGGAGTTACAAAATGTCTTGAAATGCTTTCTGTTGTCTCTCAGAGCACACAAAAAAACAGATCCACCTTATTTTCTCTCTTCTTTGTGACAGTTTCCATCAGGGAGCAATATAATTTGTGCCTCCTCATCTAGAAAAAAACATCGTTTGTATTCAAGAATGTTTTAGATTTTCTGAAAGGGGGCAGTTGTTGACCTATTTTTGGATCTGTCTTTCCTCAACACTTTTCACAAGGTTCCAAGTTTCAAGATATTGACTCTAGTCCTTGCTTATAATTCATCCTCAGATTTTTATGATGACATTGGATTTAAAGGATGCCTCCCTTTTTCTATTCATCCACAATTTAGAACATTCTTAAAGTTTTGTCTCTCTACATATAACCTTCAGTTTTCTGCTTTATCTTTTGGTCTTTTTACTGCCCCTAAGGTATTCACAGTCTGCCTAGCCTTGTCATTCCCTTCTGCAGACTTTGAGATATTCAAACTTTTCCATATCTGGACAATCACTTTATTCAGGTTTTTACCAAGAGATTCTTCTGACATATTTGCACTTGCTTATGGACTTCTGAACAACCTAGGATTTACATTCAACCTAAAGAAGTCTTGTTTAATCCTATTCCAGGACTGGATTTTCCTTCAACCCAGATTTAACACTCTGTCAGTGACAGCTCATATTTCCATCTGCAAGATTCTCTTTCTGGAAAATTACTTTCAGAACCTTCTTCCTTTATTTGTGACTTTTGCAGGAGAGATGCCTCAGGATGCATGGCATCAACAATTCCTATGATACTTATACCAGACTCCATACGAGGAAGGTTCAGTGGTATCCAAAGTCTGTTTGGACTCAGAATAGTCATCCATTACTCTTCATTACTTTTCTTAATTCTTCTCTTATCCTTCAACAAGAAGGAATTTTTGTTGTGAATCAACTAGATTTCACTCAACTCAGGAGTGTCATTTCTGGTTCCTCCCCCTTACCAGGAGTTGTTCACAAATGCCTCAGATACAGCATGGGGAGTTGCTTAGACTCCAGGGGGTATGGTCTCCAAGAAAAAGTAAGGACCACATAAACGTAAAGGAGATGAGGACTGTTATTTTTGGGTTTATAGCACATGATCAAACTGCAATCACAGCGAACACTATAACATCGAACTTATAACTGCGAAAACTGAAAACTCCGAAAGCTGAGAATAGCGATTTTTTTTCCCTGGGAAAAAAAATCTCTGTTCCAACACAAAACACACAAACACTATGTCTAATGTGGGGGGTTGTGTCCCCCCCATCCCCCTACTTAAATATACAAACTCCGAGATCACACCACATTGGAGGAAATAGCGAAGCCATGGAAACGGCCCACCAAATTCTTTCCCTGGGAATGAATTTGATGTTCCGCTGCTTCGCTGTTCTCAGTCTTTGAGGTTTTGGATTCAATATCATAACATTCGAGGTTTTGCAACTTCGATGTTATGATATAGACCCATTATTTTTAGCCCTTCAATCCCTACATTATCTCTGGACTCTCTGTCCTCTTTGGATCTACATAGACAACATCACAGTTATATAGTACATAAAAAACAGGGAGCAGCAAGTTATACCATCTCTGCAGACTAGCTTTAATAACACTTTTGAGATAGCCATTCAGCACAAACTCTTTCTTTAAGATATGTACATAGCCACAGAAAGGAACACTGTAGCAGACCTTTTGAGCACATCCAGAGCAGACCCTCATGAATGGATGCTGGACAGAGAGGTCTTTCTGGACATTGTCAGATGGTGGGGTTCTCCACAGATAGATCTTTTTGTCTCCATGCACAAGACTGCTCAAGCTGTTTTTTTCCCATAGATTTATAAGTATATACTAGGCTAATGACCACTAGGACTCTTATAAGCCTAGCTGTGCAACCCAAATGTGATCCACAAATTTGATTTATATCAGATATGATTTACTGACTACCTTTTTCCATCAGAGCCATAGGCACCAAACCAGGGATGGATTTTTGATTACTAACCCTTTGGTCCAAGTTGCACTTAAATAGAGTTAGGGAGGAACTCTGCTTCCCATGGATGGAGAGCCTATTCCAGAGAATGGGAATTCTCTGAAAAACATATGTCTTTCCAACATGTTCTACTTATCTTGCAAACAAAATGTAGGTATTTTGATCTAGTAGTTCTGATGCTGCTTGTTTTGTAGATGTGCAAAAGGTTCATCAAAGCAGGGTCCAGGAATGCCTAACACAACAGGCAAAGGTCACCTCTCAGAAGTCTGTATGATACTGAGTAAAGAGACAGGGCTTTGAAACAATCAGCATTATGTTTGCTTCCTGTATTCTTTCTGTAAAGAACCTTTGTGGATGTTCCATTTGTTGCATGTGTCTATTCAGGTATATACAGGTATATACCAAAGGGGCATTGTACTCTATGATGGGTCTGATGAAGGCCAAGTGCAGTGGTACAATGACCACTCTGGGCCTAGATGCCATGCCCTTTGTGCATTGAGCAACATAGAAAGATTTTCTTACTGCCTCAGACACATTTTGATCAAAGGCTAGGTTACTATCTGCATGAGTTCCCAGATTCCTGACTAATGAATCAACTTTTAGGGGTGTTTTATTGATGACATATTTACCCACAGTGGCTGACTTCCCAAAAGGTACTATAATGCATTTCTTGGTATTGAGCTGAAGTGTTTGTCTGTGTTAAACCTTTGTGAGGGGTGTTCTCATCTTGGGATGAATCAGTGACTGCTCCCATTTTGCAATCATCTATGAACTTGGTCAGCTAGAGGCCTTTGACATTGACTTTGACCTCTGAGAAGTAGATGCCAAAGAGGAGTGGGCCTGGAACAGAACCCTGAGGGACTCCGCTGGTGACCAGTCTCTTTGTACAAGTGGTCTCACTGATCCTAACCTCTTGGCTCATATCTGTGAGCCATTTAGCTTTCCAGCATGTTATAAAGGTTTTTATGAGTAGTTCTGTAAGTTTGTTGACAATGCCCGAATGGGGTATTGTATCAAATGCTTTAGCTAGATCTAGGTAGGCAGTATGCACTGCTTTCTCCTCATCTATTGCTTTAGTGATCTTTTCAAAGAAATCCACCAGATCAGGTTTAATAAACATGACCTTCCTTTGACAAAGTCAAAATAAGACGGACTCAGTGTGTGGAAGTCTCCTATGTACTTATTGATAATTTCCATTATAATTCTTTCTTTGGCTTTGCAAGTAAGACTAATCAGACAAATGAGTCTGTAGTTTCCAGGGTCTGTTGAGGGTCCTCCATTTTGAAGGGGGTTTACCATCTCAATCTTCCATTCTCATGGCACAAAGCCTGTTTTAAGACTGTAGTTAAGTAGTGACTCCAGGGATCCTGATAACTTGCAATTTAGACTGTTTTGGAGGCAACACAGGCTGTCACCATGGCCCACTGAGGCTGTGTTAGCTTTAGTAACTGCAAGCAATACAATCTCCTTAGTTATAGTTGGAGAAGTTATGTTTGTGGGTATTTCTTGGGGGGATGGTTGGGGGTGAGATGGGGGTAAAGTTGGAACTGAATTTGTCCATTAACAGGTTCACTGTATCACTGGGCTCGGTGAATATGGCACTATTAACCACCAGTTCAGCACATTGCTATGTGCTGCAGTTGAGGTTTCTGACATAGCTGAAGAAGGACTTATGGTTATCATTCACTTAGGAAGGTATCTTAACATCAGAGGTTGCTTTGTCTGACCTAATCAGCTCTCTTTTTGTCTTTATGGGAATTACCTTTCTTGATTTCTGCCATAATGTTTTTTCCTTTTGTTTTATATCCTGTTTAATTTGGAATTCCACCAGGGTGGTTTGTTTCTGGTGCTAGTTCTGGGCTTACTTCTGGTAGGTACAGCAGCCTCTATGCAGCCATTGGCATGGTTGTACAGAGTTTTTGACAGCAGCTCAGTGTATGCTTCAGTGTTCTCTGGGTTTGGAAGGGCATTGGCTTTTGACAAATCTGTTGCCTTGCCATAGTTCCTACCTGTTATTGGTTTTACTGGGTTTATAGAGTTGATTTTGAGGGGGCAGCTTTATGGTCAGACCCTACAAGGGGGAGGATGAGACATTGGGGTGTGCAGCTTTCCCCCATATTTGTGTGTATGAGGTCCAGTATGTTGGAGCCTGTAGTGCGCGCATTCACTATTTGGTCAAGTGTGGTAATTACAAAGTCCAAGAATCTCTGTGCCTCTGGATTTCAGGCTATGTAGGATCCCTAATCTATAGAGGGGTAAGTAATGTCTCCCATGAGTAAGGTGTTAGGTTGGATGGTAAGTGCATCTAGTAGGTGTGATAAGAGACCTGGGGACACAGGTTGACAGCAACCTCTCCTTTGATAACCACATTGCCACTGTAGTCAGAAAGTCCTTCTATGTGGCACATCTCATTACAAAAGGTTTCTCATCCAGGAAGAAAGAGGTCATAATCCATCTCTACTCATCCCTCATTAGACCTATTATAGAATACAATACCCCATTTGGTATGTACCTCACTAGACACCTACAACTGGAAAGGCCACAAAAATACCTCACTAAGAGGATCTTAGGCCTTAGACACAGACTCAAAAAACTCCAGCTATACTTTCTCTCTCTTATCACCTACTTAGAGGCAATCTCTGCTTGACCTACAAAGCCATGTCTGACCCAGAGCTGCTAGATATGCTACACCTAAAGAAATCCCAATCCTTCTGTGCCACATGCTCCAGGGACCTTAACCTCCTTACCACAATAAACAAAACATGCTGGAGGGACAGGTTCCTAACCCAGAGACTTCCCATACTCTGGAACAAACTTCCCATTCACGTGAAGCAGAGCACTTCACTGGCCCTCTTTAAGAGAAAACTTGAGGATTGGGTGGGCAATAGGATGTTCTCCCCAGGGATCACTTCAGTGGCCTTACTTGACAGGGGCACTGGGAACTAACTTTGAGTGGCATGATGCCAGGGAATCTTCTTGGGCTAGGCGTATATAGACTCCAGGGATGTTAGCCTAGTACACACCTATGAACCTATAAGTATGCATTGTGGACTTCTTGGGACATGGAGGGTTCAAGATTACCATGCTCTAAAGCTTAGAGAATGGTCTCCATGTCCTTTTCTTGGAAAGAGGTGTTCCTCTGTACTTAGCCTCTGCTTCCTCTGATTCCCAAAGTACTTCTAAAGATCAAGAAGAACAAACCAAAAATCTTGTTAGTGACTCCCTTTTGGCCCAGGCAGCATTGGTTCCCCCTTCTCTTTTACTTGGCCTTGGGCACTTATCATAGGTTAACTGACAGGATAGTCTTGCAAACATAGAATAAAGGCTCACTAATTCACCCCAGCCTACAGACTTTGAACCTGACTAAGTTTGTGTGATGCAATCTAATTCCTTTTAGGCACCAATTTTTCTGAAGATAAGTTTAAAGTTTTACAGGAGGTTTGAAAAATCAAATGGAAAACAAATTCTCCTTTTGGTACCAAAGAAAGAAACATGACCCTTATCAAAAGGGGTATTCTAATATTCTTGCTTATTTGTGTGAGTTTGCTCATTGTTTAGCTGGCATTCTTTTCCATTAAAGTGCATTTGTCAGACATTTCTGCCTGCTTACCTTTGGCTCTACTACTCTCATCTTATTTGAGGTCAGTTTTTGAATGGTGTCCTACATATCAGAGCTCCACAAAAGCTACAACTGCTTCTTGGGATCTGAACCATGTCCTCAAAAACCTTACCTTGTCCCCTTTGGAGCCTGCTACATCTGCATCTCTAAGGTTTTGTACATGGAAACCAGTGTTGCTAGTAACATTGACTTTTGCTAATTAGGTGTCAGAGTTGCAAGCGTTGATGACTTTACCTCCCTTTTTCATTTTCCATAAGGATGGGGTACTCTTTGAACTAATCCTTCTTTTATGCCCAAGGTTAATAACATTTATATAAATTAAACCATTAACTAGCCTACTTTTTCCCTTCTCATTAGAATAAAGGGTACAGGATTCTGCATTTCATGGATGTGCATATACAGCTCAAGGTTCACTTGGACAAAACCAGCTTTTTGAATTTCTTCAGGACAAGAAATTGGGTTCTCCTGTATCAAAACAAACTATTTCCAACTGGATATCTCTTTTTTGTTATTCTCTCTCTGACATCCCTCTTCTGAATTAGTCAAGGAGCCTGAATCCTCACCACTGACAATGGAGGGAGACATTCACTTGGAACAAAAATAGAAACACACAGTATTTCCAGATGCAGCTCTCTGCACCAAGCACAGTTTCTATTAAGAGCACACAGGGAACACACACAGTCCAGAAGCTGGGTTTCCCTGTCTCTCTCCAGGCCCCCAGTAAGACTCCTCTCTGGCACAGCTATAGAGTTGAGTTCTCAGCCGAGTGTTTCAAGCCTAGTCCTCCACCACCCTTTCTGTGAATCTGTGAAACCAGTGTTCTGTTTCCCTGCTCCAAGTAGCTGAGACGCACACTCTGAGATTTAATTTTCACACACACACACACACACACACACACACACACACACACACACACACACACACACGAGAAAGGCTGGCACAAATTTACTAGATATACCCAGACTGTAATGTAGTTCCACCACCAACACAATACTCCAAAAACCAACTACTCTAAGGCTGTTACAAATGTGCCCAATTATACTGAGTAAAATTAATACTAATACAAATGGTAGTGTTTGACCAATGCAGCAAGGCTATCAGGAGTGGCCACAGTGTCACCAAATAAATATTAGTACTCTCAAAGGTTAAAATATTCTCTAAAAGACCAGCCACAATACCAGAATGAAAAGTTTAAATATATTTAATAATACATAATAAAAGAACATGAAAATACTAAATATATTTTTGCAATAAAGACCAGACTTTCAGTCACAGGAAGTATTAAAAATAACACAGATGGATAGATTCACACAGATACAGAAAAACAGTATCTCATGATATTTTCTTGACTGATCTACAGAATTACTATTCCCTGGTTACTTACTAAAGCAAGGCAAGATGAAGTGGGTAAGTGCTCTTCCTTCTTGGTGAGGTTTCAAAAACAGACTGCTCTGAGACTTCTGTCTCATCCAGTATTAAAACATCATTTCACATCACCATCACACCCTCCAGGGCAAGCAACATTCAGCTCCAGTTAAAATGCATTCCACTAGGTCTGCTGCTTCCTTGGGCTCTTTTCAATGGTTTAGACTCTAGATCTATTCTTAAAGCAGCTACTTGCTGTTCTATTCACACCTTTACAAAATGCTACAAGATTAATGTTTTCTAAAGAACTAGAACAGGATTTGCTATGTCAGTCCTTCTAGGTCTTTGGACCATAATCCTGTTCAGGTTTACACCTCCCTATCTTCCTGGACAGCATTGGAGATCTCCCATCAGTGAATAATATTTTAACAGTTATCCAAGGAAGGGCAAAGTACAGGTGTATAAGATTACCGTAAAAGTAGAGGTCTGACTGATCACTTTTGCAGTATTACACCCCCTCCTCCCCACTTTTTTTTTTCTTTTTGTTGGACCAAGGAAGATTCTGATCCCCCCTTTCCTTTGACTTGTACATATGTAAGTAGCTGCTTCTACTTCTGTTTCAGCTCCTTGGTCTGGGGCAAAAAAAAAATCCTGAGGTATTACATGTCTGTATGTCCTTTATATACCTCTGACACCACTGAGACAAGGTCATCCATCAGATGTACGTGGAGGGAGGGTGGCTTTAGTATGTTGGCCAGATGTATGGTTATCCTCAGCAGGATATCCCATCACTTAATACTGCAACAGTGGTCAGTTATATAGCTATTGTACTTTCAGTATTTTACCCTTTGGACTTCAGCAAGGGTATTCACAAAATGCATAGCTCCAGTATTTGCAATTAGGTAAGTAAGCATGTGCTGGAAAATTTGTGTGACTGGAGTAAGACATAGCATTTTTTCACTTTTTAAAAAATTTTTAGTTACTCTCTGAGGGACAGATGGTGTTGTGTCGAGGGCCGGATGTTTTGCACCACTGATTTAGAAGGTATTGAAATAGATCATCTGGATCAGCTTTGGCGTATAGCTAGCACTATCTTTTCTGAGGAGCTTACCCTTCTGCATTTGATATAGCAGTCTTAACTCTCCCATTCTGCTACATAAACATTTTAAATGCATACAACATTCAGCTGGTTAGAACTTGAAAACTCCAACTTGCTTAAAGTAAATTGCTTCCCTTACAGGTTGTGGCAGCTTATGACACACGAGCTCCATTCTTCTGTTTGTATGCAAAAGCTGTTTCATTTTCAGAATATTTGCTGCTTCTCTACCAAAAAAGGAATTATGTTCTTTACATAATTTTTTTCAGTCACTGTCATTCACAATCATATCACTGGGCACCCTTCCTTAATTATTCAATAAACAATTACACTTCAGCAGTTAACTCCTGTCTGTGGATGTACATATTTCTTTATTTTAATAGTCACAATGCAGTTAGTTTAGACATATCTCAAGAAGTTCTGTCAACCGTTTATATTTGCTTACTGCAAATATTTTGCTGTACATTTGTTTTACAATCTTTCTTTGACCCTATATGTCTATAAAGCCCCCACCCCCTATTAACCCAAAGTTTTCCTTCTGATCCTTGGCATCCTAGTTTACTGAGCAAAGGCATGAGAGCTGAGGGTCATAGCTATCATTCTGTGCTAACTGGGAGATGTTTTTGTTTGTTTGCTCCTGACAGCTCCCCCAGTTAGCCAGAAAGTGCAGTGTAATGCCTGCTATGTTGGACCTTATGTAAGTGCATGCTTCCACAAACTTCTTATCCAGGTAGACTGAAAGGAACTGCAGCCCTCAGTTCCCTAGGTGTAAGTGCTACAGTCCCAGGTCTTCCCCACTTGGAGTTCTTGCAAAAGGTTTCCACGAGTGTGAACATCCTTCCCTGTAGAATAGTGATTCATTATTGGATATACACTTCCATCCCTCTCTGGCTTGTCCTCCAACACTAAGACAACTTATCAAACCAGCGTCTTCTGGGGCATAGTAGATCCCAAATCCTTTGCAACACAGAGGTGACATCTTAGATTTATACTTCTGTACATCTAATTAAGCTGTTTTAAGTTAATCTGTTTCTCAGATATACCCATTTTCAGATAAACATGATTAACAAACTACTGTAATGTTAAGCTTAGCAGCTGAATAAACATTGACATCTGTGCACTGTAAAAAGAATGCATAACAGCAAAGTTGAGTGTCTGACGTATGAGAAAAGAACAAGTTGTGCTCTGAAGGCTAATGAGTTTTACTCTGAAAGGGTTTTGTTGTTTTCAGCTCTGTAAGTAGACACTGTATCAAAACACACAGTTTATTAAATGTTGCACATTCTTTTCAAGCTGAAACCAGCAGACTGATACTTTGCATTTTTCCCCATGTACAAGGAACTTTCTCATTTTTCCAGTCACCTAAACTCAGCTTGCTTGTCATCTTCTTATTGTTTACACAGACCGTGTTGGTTAATCCTCCACTGGGAAACTGCTCTGCTTCTTATGTCGTGAACAGTTTAAGAATTACTATCTGAAACTTAGCTTGAGGCACATGTTGGTTCTTAGGAAAGAATGTGGAATGCATATGGTTCACAATAGATGTGTCATTGAGTAAAAAACAAACAAAAAATGGTTGCAACATTTCAAAGAAGTTAGCATCTGGAAAGAAGAATAATTTTTCAAGTTCTATGACTAACCCAGGTTATAGCACAGAATAGGGCATTTACTATTATTTCCTCTTGGGTATGGCTCACTACACTTGAATAACTTGTAAAACACACTCCGCAGTCCAAGGAAACAGTAGCAAATAGCTCATACAGTACTTAAGTAATGACTGTTTAAAGAACAGTACTGTGCATTTTCTTTTTTGTATCACTATATGTGTAACTGGGCAGAAAAAAATCATACCTTACACAATTTTGTTGCGATATCTCTGAAGGAGTCAGTACTCCCCCAAATTATTCAGTTTAACAGTTTCTTGACATTCTGTTCTCAATATGAATAAAAATTCTGTATGTTAAATTTGAGAAACTGTAGCAACCTAGATTTATCAAAAAGCCTTGTTCTGTTTATTTATTTAATTTTGTTAACCACGGTAGAACACTGGTCTCTCTGTGGACTGTTTACAAGTTTAGCCTGGAAGCATGAAAACAAAAAACATGAGAAGGTGTTAAAAGAAAATATACAATTCGATGAGAATAAAATACAGAATGTAGTACATACGCAATTCAAAACTTCAATAGATATATACGGTCAACAGATACAGTGTAACAGTATAATAATAAAGAATGTAGTACATTTTTATTAAAATTAGATAAGGAGTGATTATACCATACATCTCAACCTCTCAGTACAAGAAATCTGGATAAAGTCTAAAATAATGGCCCAAAAATAGAGACAGATTTTAAATATTGCTCCTATAAACTTAGAAAATTGCTAGAATAACAGGATTTGTGTTGGTATGCATTTTTGAAGGGTATGCAGTCAGAAACATATGTCATTGTTTAACAACTTCAGTCCTCAGTGATTTGCCAGAAAAAGCATACATTTTATGAGGAACAGACCTAAAATGTGAGACAAAAATCTGCACAGCTGAGAGTTATGGATTATACACAAAGACAAATGTGAAATTGTGTGCGGGAAAGAGTTAGGTAAATGGTGAAGAAGTCACAGAGGAAGAATTAATGTATATAGAATTAACGTGGAGAGGAAGATTTTATCATATTTGAAGATATATAAACATGCCTTCAGTTAGAGATGTATGTTGTGAGTAGTAGAGGTCTGAGTTTGAGAATATGCAGAGAATGTGGACGTATGTCAAGTAACTGCACTCATTTTGGAAAGCAACAGGAAGTGATTCCTAGACTTAATGACCCAGCATAGAGAAGCTGTGTTCAGTGCAGTTATTTTTGTTTGGGTTTCTGGTGGGAGGTTACACTGGAATGTAGGGATCTGAGTTTTGTAGATGTAAGAGGCTGGCAATGAATGGGGAGACACTAAATATTGATTAGTTTAAGAATTAGAAAGCCTAGTAAGAGTTATTCTGTAACAATGGTGTTGTGTCCTTGGTGATAATATAATGAATCTGCAGATGTTGTTTGCTAAAGTTTGAAAAGAGGAGAGTTTTTTCATAGAAGAAGAAGCAACCTGGAGACGCCCATGTTCAAGATGTGGGAGGACTACCCCTTTACTAATTGCTTTCACTTCTGTGGAGAGAAAGTGGGAAATCTTCATGGCCCCAAACAAGTTGATTTTTGCCCTTTGTTAATTGAATATGATGTTGTAAGTTAAGATGTTAATCTAGTCATATCCCTATGTATTAGAAGTGTGGGATGCATTCTAGGTAGGTTGGGACTATTAAGAGTCATTTGCCAGTTTCTGGGGGGAGGGGCTTTGGCAAGCTTATACTTGGCTCCAAACAACATATATTTGGTGATGTGCCATACTTAAGGTGTATTGCAGTATTCTAGACTCATACTTTTTATAGAAAATTATTGGGAATAGTAATTGCTTTCATAAGTCCCAGTTAGATTTGTCTTCAGAACTCTTACTGAGTTTCTAGTGATCTTTCTCAGTGAAGTAATGGTGACCAGATTCTCCACACTCAGCGCATGTATGCTCTGGTGGCAGTATGACTTCATACGTTAAGAATATAGCATGATGATCTCGTTTGATTCCTACAACCTCTGTATGCATACTATACTCTGAGCATGCCAATTAACCAGTCATGTATTCTCCAGTCGTCTGAGAATAATGACTTACTTCCTCTGGATTTTAAGCAATTAGCTGCCCACAATAGTAAAAACAAAAAATAAAATCAACCATTCCATACTCAAAAATTTTGTTTACTGCAGTGCTGAGTGGAGTAACAGTTACTTACTGCTTTTTATTAAAAGCGCTATTATTATTTGCACTAATCCTGCTTTTCCTCTTTCGTGTTGTGTTGACATACCCTTGCACACTGATTAAAACTGGTTCCATATATGTATCTGCACTGCATTGATAAAATTATGAAATCTATTTTGCTGTTGGACTGACCTGTTTGGTTTAGCAGTGTATTTCTTGAGGGCCTTCAGTTTTACCTAGTATGTTTTCTGATGCAAGTTATGCATTTTAGTTACTGTCTGCTGAACTACCTGTACTCTCTGTTTGTCCTTTCTGAAACGCAGCTTGCAGAAATAGACAGTGAATTTGAATTACTCTCTTTTTACTGCACTTTTTGACTTCTGCAGCTGACCATTAATGGACCCCGGTGGTGCTCCTTGTTTGCCAAGTCTACTTACCTCTTCTGGCTAAGCCGCGGTGGTGCAGCAGTAGTGTTGTCGCCTCACAGCAAGAGGTTTTCCCATTCGATTCTCGGTTGGTGCGCCTTCTGTGTGGAGTCTGCATGTCCTCCCCATGGTCGAGTGGCATTCGAAAGACATGCATGAATGGGTGTGCCTTCGTTGAAGAATGGGAGTCGGGCTGGCACCTCAGCACCATAAAAATCGACTTCCAATCATTAGCGGACCGGATTTTCGCTGTGGTGACCCCTAACTGGGAAAAGTCAAAAGAAAAACAACAACAACAACAACTTACCTCTTCTGGCTCCATTGGGGTAACTCCAGTTAAGGCTGGGGCTGGTAAGGAGATCAAGGCATCCTGGAACTCATTATATTGCTGCTAGGAGTGTTTTCATAACTTTGATATTTACCCCATGGTTGCTGCAGTAGCACCCTGTAGTTGGGGCATGCAGTGGGCGAACTACACCAATCTGCTCTTCTTTGCCTTAACAAAATGACATTGACTTGACTCTCCACCACTCTCAGAAAGTACTGTGCAGTTGTTTGCCCTCCACCTGTTTCCCCATGCACATACCCTCCCTTCTCCCTTCCCAGGATAGACACACCCATCCTGTCTGCCATTGCCTCAGATTGATTGACTGATTGATGGATTGATTTCACATTTGGTTACTGGGAAAGTCTGACTAGGTCAGAAACCCACTTACAGCAGAAGCCTAGGTAGATAAGCTCCAGTAACAAAGACTAGATTAAAACTCTTTCTCCAGTATTTAACAGTTGCATACACGTTTAGTACAATAGTAGGTAATAATATAGAGTAGTATACAATGAATTGACAGAGTACAAATATTAACATGGTTACGGATAGGAGTATGTTGACACATAGTTGGTTTGTAAAAGATTTAAAAAAGAAATGTGATTGTGTTGTTTTTCAGTTTGTCTAGATAAGCTGTTTGACACACACACACACACACACACACACACACACACACACACACACACACACTTCCATGTAGGAGATGTAGTAAGGAGGAGACAGTGTGAGGTAGATCAGAAAAGATGAATTTTGGTAGTGAGAAGTCGCTGGAAAGGGGTAGTTATACAGTAGGGGTTCAAGATTAGATATAATAGAGTAGGGTAACAAATGGTGTGGGTCCATGGGGCAAGTGAAGAAATTTATAGTAGGAATAAATGCAAGTAGTAAGTTAGTGAAAGGTAGGTAGGAGAAACTGGAGAAGGGAGTAGAAAGGGAAGAGAAAAGGGGAAGAAGGTGGAGGGCAATATTTGTATATAAGATTTAGGTTTATGAGTTTAGAACAGTATCCGTTTGAGCTTAGTATTATCTGTATATGCAGCCTGCCTTTATTCCTAGCCTCTAGCTAGATATTGGTATATCTGTTCATTGCTATGTTTCATATTGTATGTATATCTAATCTTTACTGCAGTATGTATTAGTTGCTATTGTATGTATATTCAATTGTTTTTCATGTACTCTGCTGCTCATTTATTGTTCTGTGGAGCTTTTCTCCCCAGGCCTCCACTTAAAAAGGACTATCTCCAGCTGGAATTTCCTGGTAAACAAATGTAAATAAATAATAATAATAGTAATAATAATAAATGAAGTGATTAGTAATCAGGTTGGTTTTGAGCAGGGACAGTTGCTTGACTTGAGTAGAAACTGTTTTGTTTAAATTTAAGTTTCTTGAGGTTTAAGGTAGTGCATTCCATAGTTTAGTTACAGAATAGGAGTAAAGAGATTGCCCAGAGATTTTGTTTGGTTTACACAGAGCTAATAGTTGCTTGTCTTCTGAGTGGAGAGGTCAACGGGGTATTAAGATTTGGAGCAAAGAATTTATGGAGGAACATATTTCTGAGTTATACATGATTTTGTGGGCCATAGTTAGTTGTTGGTACCTTAGTTGCTGGGGTAGTGTGAGCCAGTTAAGGGAGGTAAGAACAGCACCGTGATGTTTGTGGAATGGTAATCCTGTTGCAAATTTGGCAATTTTATTGTAACAGCATTACAGTTTATTTGTTAGTGTAATTTGGAGGTTGGTTAGTGTAGGGGCACTGTATAGCAAAGAGGGTAATAGGTATGTAGTGGCCAGTGTTCTTTTTGTGTCCAAGTCCATACATTTTTTTTTGTTGATATACCATTCCTAACTTTTGGTGTGTTTTTTCATGGTAATATGAATATGCAGGTCAAAGGTTAGTTTATTAACTATTGTTATCCCTAGATAAAGAGAAGTAGTTTGGTTTTGTTTGGGTTTAGTAAGAGTTGTGCATTATTGAGCCATGTTTCACTGGATAAGAAGGCTGTTTGCGTTATATTTTTAAGATGTGTTAGATTCTCAGAGGAGGAAATGATAGTTGAGTCTCCACATATTGGATAATAGTACTTTGGCAGGAAGTGGTATGGAGGTTATTTATGAAAATGTTGAAAAGAAGGGGACCAAGGATGGTGCCTTGTGGAACCCCTGTTTTATTGGGTAAATATTGTGAGCCTTGCCATTTTATACACTGTTTTCTTTGGGATAGGTAGCTTGAGAACCATTGTAGAGAAGTGTGTCTAGGGCCCAGTGAAGATAGTTCATACAAATGTTTGGGGTGTGACACAATGTCAAATGCCTTTGATAGGTGTAGGAATATTGTTGACTTTAGATGGCTTAAGTCTACAGCTCTGTTGATTGTATCTGTGAAGGTTATTAGGGCTGTTGTTGTACTGTGTGTTGGACTGAAGCTGTGTTGGGTGGATGTATGTAAGTTATTATGAATAAGGCGGTCAAGGAGTTGCTTTTGAACACATTCTTCCAAAATTTTGTAGAGAGGAAACAGGATGGAAATGAGGCAATAGTTGGCTAGTCCTATTGATTTTCCTTCTTTATGTAGGGGGGTGAAATTGATTTTTTCCAAGTTTGAACATATGGTTCTAAGATAGATCTGTTTATGATGGCGCAGTGGTGCAGCAGTTGCATTGTCACCTCACAGCATGAGGTTCTCAGGTTCAATTCTTGGCTGTGGTGCCTTCTGTGTGGAGTCTGTATGCCCTCCCTACTTTCATGTGGGTTTCCTCCGGGTGCTCTGGTTTCCTCCCACTTTATAAAGACATATGCCTGCAGCATTTCTCCCAAGGCCTCTGCTGAAAATTGGCTTCATTCCAAGTCAGACTTTCCCGGTAAACAAATGTTAAATAAATAAATAAATGAGAATACTAACAGGGTAAGTGATAGTCTCAGGGAGGTTGGCATAATGGTTAAGGTGTTTACAGATACAAGGTGCAGGGTTTGATTCTCACATGGAGTAATTTGCTGGGCTTAAAATGGCTCACAAGGTCAGTTAGCTTAATACTAATCTAATGTGGGAGGGTAGGGTAATGGTTAAGGTGTTTGCCTTGAAAACATAAGGTGCAGGGTTTGATTCTCATATGAGGTAATTGGCTAGGCTTAAAATGGCTCACAAGGGCAGTTAGCCTACTAGTAATCCATGAACCTATGAGCTGCAAGCTTTAAGTATTCAGATGGGAGGTTGTCAGCTGAAGGGGTGCTAGGTTTTATTTTTTGTAATAGGTGTCATATGTAGTTGGTAGATATTGGTTACAATGTAAAGGATGTTGGTTTTGATGATGATATTGGAGCAGTTTGGGGAAGAGATTGGGGAATATGCAGTGTGTGGTTTATTGGGATAATTAACTAGGATTTCTGTACTTTCTATAAAATGTATATTATGCATTTCTGCTATTTGAAGAGTGTTAATGAGGAACTTTGCTTGACATACATGGGTAGCTTGTTCCAAAGTATGGGAAGTCTCTGGGACAGGAATGTATCCCTCCAGCATGTCCTGTTTATTGTGGTGACAAGGTTTAGGTCCCTAGACCGTGTAGCTCGGAGGGATTGGGATTTCTTTAGGTGTAGCATGTCCAACAGCTCTGGGTTTGACATAGATTTATATGTTAGGCAGAGATCACCTCAGAGTAGGCGATATGCTACAGAGTAAAGCTGAAGTTTTTTGGGACGGTCAATGTAGGGCACGCAACTGTCTGTAGTTTTGTACTGATAGTTCAATTTTATTTTTCTGGGATTCTTCCCAGGCTTTGTCCCTGTTTAACATTAATTGTTTTGTAGTCTTTGTAAGCCAGGGTGTGTGGTTGTCTTTGATTCGTTTTATACGAAGTGGGGCTAGACTATTGAGGGTATCTAAGAATAGCTTATTAAAAATATTCAAGTGCTTCAAATAGGGGTAGTACTTTTAGTAAGGACCAATTTAGGAATTTTAATATCTCAACAAAGAGTACTTGGCTGAAGTTCTTTAAATTGTGGGAGGTTTTATAGTTGTGTGGTTTAGGTGAATGGGAGTACATGCAGGTAAGTGATTACTGAATGTGCCTGGTAGAGTTCCGGAATTAGAGTACTTGTTAGCATCAGTAACTAGGATCCGATTTAAAATGGAGTTTTGGATATTACCAGATACCAGAGCCACTAATCTAACCCGGGCCACCCCTGGACAATGGTCAGGGCTTTATCCATCTACACCATGGCACTGACTATTTCAATCTCTGTTTCACTCTTCATATTGTTTAGTTCATCCTGTAGTGCCTTTTGGAATTCACCAGGCACAGCCTACTTCTCAGTTATATTGCAATGCGATTTTTACTCAGTTATGTGATATTGCTTTGAGAAATTTCTTTCAGAAAATCTAGACTGCATGATTCTTCTCACTGCAGGCATCAGGATCCTGCTTTAGATTTTTCAGTGTTCCTGTTCACATCATCCCAGAAGCATCATCACACTGCCCCACTACTTGGATTTAAAAATGTAGAGTCTACATCTGATTGTTCTTTCCCACCAATGGAGCACAGCTGGTGAGTCAGACTGTTTTTAGTCTTTTGATGTATTGCTTGCTCTACTTATTTTTATTCACCAAATCTATGTTTTTATGTTGATTACACATCCCTTCTTATGTACTCTATATGTGTGATTGTCAGACTTTAACTACAAGATGCTCATTCAAAGTGTTTTTCTAGCCTGAGAAGTAACTCAGAATGCAATTTTATTCCCAGTCTCAGAGGCCCAACTCACTGGCAAACAGAAGAATAGCTAAAAATGTAAAGGTTTCTGTCATATAGTTGAACTTCTTTGTTCAAGAATTCTAGATAAAGCCAAAAATAATAGAGGAGACAAAGGCCCAAAATCAGAGACAATTTTTAAATATGGTGGTGCAGCAGTTAGCGTTGTCACCTTACAGCAAGAGATTCTCCTGTTCGATTCTCAGCTGGAGCTCCTTCTGTGCAGAGTCTGCATGTCCTCCCCATGGTCGAGTGACTTTAAAGACATGCAGGTAGGTGCAGGCATGTGTGGGTGTGCCTTCCTTGAAGGTTGGGCCCCAGGCTGGCAACTCAACACCGTAAAACCTCACTGCCAATCATTAGCAGACCGGAGTTCCTCTGTGGCTACCCCTAACTGGGAAAAGCCGAAAGACAGTTTACTGTAATTCACTTAAAAAGTTGCTAGAACAACAGTTTTTGCACCAGCATTGTTTTTTCTGACTGATAATAAGAATGAACCTCTAACATCTGTCATTATTGATTGACTATAATCCTCAGTGATTTACCAGGAAATCAAAACTTTTATGAGAGGCAGAGCAAAATTATGAGACAAAATCAGAGACATTCTACAAAAATCAGGGGCACTTAGGTTCATAGGTAGGTACTAGGCTATTGGCCCTGAGGCCTATACAAGCCCAGCCAAAAAGGTACCCTGGCTTTTGCCACCCAAGAAAATTATTTTCCTGTGCCACTGTCGAGCAGAGCCACAGAGGTGATCCCCAGGGTGAATTTCCTATTTCCCATCCAATCATCAAGATTTTTCTTGAAGAGTGCTAATGAGGAGCTTTGTTTGATATAGATAGGTAGTTTATTCCAGAGTATGGGAAGTCTCTGGGACAGGAATCTATCCCTCCGACATGTTCTGTTTATTGTGGTGACAAGGTTTAGGTCCCTAGAGCATGTAGCTCAGAGGGATTGGGATTTCTTCAAGTGGAGCATGTCCAACAGCTCTGGGTTTGACATAGCTTTGTATGTTAGGCAGAGATCACCTCTGAGTAGGCGATATGCGACAGAGTAAAGCTGGAGTTTTTGAGACGGTTCATGAGGGCATCTGTTTGAGGCCGGTAATCCTCTTTGTAAGGTATTTCTGTGGCCTTTCCAGTTGTTGTAGATGTCTTGTGAGATACATACCAAAAGGGGCGTTGTACTCTATAATGGGTCTAATGAGTGGTGAGTAGAGGGGAACAATGACCTCTTTTTTTTTGGATGAGAAACCTTTTGTGATGAGGTGTGCCATGTAGAAGGATTTCCTGACTACTGTGGCGATGTGATTATCAGAGGAGAGACTACTGTCCACCTGTGTCCCAAGGTCTCTTATCACACTTTCGATGTTAAGTATACTACCGCCTATGTTGTAGTTCACGGGTACAGAGTTTTTACCAAAGGGGATGACAATGCACTTTTTGGCAGAGAGCTTGAGGCCATGGCTTTGACACCAGGCATCTGTCTCAGTGAGGCCCTTTTGTAGGATGTCCACATTGTTAGGAATTTCGATTATGGCTCCTAGTTTGCAGTCATCTGCGAACTTCGTTAGCCAAAGACCTTCTGTGTTAGCCTGTACTTTAGAGAAGTAGATACCAAACAGGAGAGGACCCAGAACTGAACCCTGTGGTACTCCACTTGTCACTGGTCTGAAGTCAGATTTGGAGTCTGCTACTTACACAGTGTGGGTTCTGTCAGTGAGCCAGTTGGCAACCCATCTTGTGACATAGGGATTTATACTTAGTTTAGTGAGTTTATCTATAATTCCAGAGTGGGGGATGGTGTTGAAAGCCTTGGCAAGATCTAGATAGGCTGTGTGAACCACCTTACCCTTGTCTATGGCTTTGGTGACTGCTTCAAAGAAGTCTGTCAGGTTTAGGAGACATGATCTGCCTTTTACAAACCCGAACTGGGTGGGATCCAGAGTTTGGAGATTACCAATGTCTTTGTTTTTAAGTTCCATGATGATACGTTCCATGGCCTTGCAGACCAGGCTCATCAGGTTAATGGGGTGGTAGTTCCTAGGGTCCGTGGTGGCTCCCCCCTTGTGGAGTGGGATAACCGTTGCTGTGTGCCATTCAGCAGGCACAAAGCCTGAGGTGAGGCTATGATTGAACATGGTACTTACCTCGGGTGCCAGTTCGTTCTGCAGTTCGTGTAGAACGCAGCCTGGGATGTTGTCTGGTCCCATGGATGCTGTGTTCTTGGCTTTGGAGAGTGTAGTTTTTACCTGTGCAGCCGTGATTACAGGAACTTTGCATTCTTCCGATATAGAGATGGGCTCTTTAGGGGGTGAGAAGGGGGTAAAGTTAGCACTGAACCTATCTGCCAGGATGTTGGCAATATCAGTTGGGTCTGTATATTTAGCGCCATTGTGCTGTAACTCAGAGCAGATTTGAGTGTTGCCATTGAGATTCTTGACATAGCTATAGAATGCTTTGTGGTTGTCTTTAGAATCAGTGGCAATTTTGTTTTCATAACTAGCTTTGGAGGATTTTATCATGGATCACAGCTTCTTACTGAGGCTGACCAGGGAGCTCCTCCACTCGTGGGATTTTACTCTCTTTTGCAAGAGTTTCTTCCTTCTGTTGCACAGTTTGTTTATGGCAGGGGACCACCAGATTGGCTTCCTTTTTTTGGAGGATAGCGTCTTGGTTCTGTTTGGGATAGCATGATCCATGACTCATGTAAGTGCTTATAAAGTGCAATTGTGTAGGATTCAGTAGTCGTAACTGTATTGTCCATCTGCATGGGTGTCATGAAGTTCACCACTTCTGTCTTAAGAAGCATGAAGTTGGCTTTGGAGAAATGTTTTACCATGGTTTCCTTAATGGGGGGTGGAGGCAGGATGTGGATATCTATGGTAATTAGCTTATGGTCGGATCGGACCAATGAGGCGTTGATTTCAGGTGTGGAACACCGGTCACTCATATTGGTAATGACTAGATCTAGGATATTGTTGCCCCTGGTGGGGGTGTGGATAAGTTGATCCAGGGCATTGGAGTTTATGAATTCCAGAAAGCGTTGAGCGAAGGAGCTGGTACATGAGTAGTTTTTCTAGTTAATGGTGGGGTAGTTGAAATCACCCATTATTAGGGTGTTTGGTTGAACCCTAATATTTTCCAATACATCAAGAAAAGAGGAGTGGAAATCCTGGGGCAAGGTGGGTGATCTGTAGCAAGCTACAATTTGGATTGCAGTTTTGCTCAGCGATAGTTGCACTTGGATAACCTCGGCTGCATTATGCTGAGCAACTAGCCTGGAGGTGTGGATATCCTTAATGAATATGGACACACCTCCGCCTTTGGTGTTCCGGTCCAGGTTACATGGCCGAAAAGTGTGGTATGAGTTATAGCCTGGTAGTGCAGGGGTGATCTCTGCAGCCTTGAACCAGGTCTCAGTCACTGCACAGATATCGATGTTCTCCTTTTTAAGGAGTACCTCGAGTGAGTGCATTTTGAGATTTAGACTTCTATCATTGAGTAGCATCACCCTCAGTTTTTGCTTGCCTGTTCCACCAGAAGCTTAGCCAATTGTTGAAGTCAATCATTTTGTCCTTGTACTGCGGCATCATTCTGGGTGATGGCAGAATGATACTCAGGGCTAGGGTCATACCTGCCTGGGCTACAAGATTGGAGAGCTCCTCCATGTCTCTTTTCATGTAGTCCAGGGAGGTATGTCTCAGGTCATTCACACCAACATGGACAATGACAGAGTCATAGTTGTATTTGTTGTGGAGTGACCTGAGTACATGGGTTATGTGGCAGATCCTGGCACCCAGCAGGCAGCTGACAGTAACCTTCTCCTTGATTAGCCTGGTGAGTGGGACATCAGTGTGCCTGACTATAGAGTCGCCTATGACTAGTGTGTTTGGTACGTTGTTTTGCCTTATTGGTTGTGGTTGAGTGGCACACTGAGTCTGCGGGCTATGTGTCATTTTGGTTGTGTTGGGGAGTGGAGGTTGCTTACATTTCTGCTTTGGAGGTCTCTGTTGCTTGAGCAGATTATTATTGAGAGCCTCTGCAAATGTTTTTGTGTTTCTATGTGTGGATTTTGGTGGTGTAGATTTAGTGAGACTATGTGATGAGTGTGGCGTGGTGCAAGTGTTTACCGTCTCCTCTTGACTGTCAAGTTCAGTTTTGATTGGAGAGAACTTTACTTCCAGTTTGGCTAGATAAGTGCATCTCTCACAGGTTGTAGAGTTGGGTGGTAGGAGGAGAGGGTTGTCTGTGTACATGAAGCAATTTCTACATTGCCCCAAGATGCCCAGATTCATCGGATAGACAGGAGAGAACACTGGGAGCTGACCCTTGGACATGCCTGAATAAAAAAACTATTTTCCTCTAGATAAGTGAGGAAAGTGAGTACAAGAGCTGTTTTTCTCTAAGCAAGTGAGGAAAGTAAGTACCAAAACTGTTTTCCTCTAGAGACTTATATTTTCTGTTAAGAAAAGAAAGCATGAAATGATTGATGGGTGACTTCATGGATCACGAGCCATCAAATCTGCTGCCAAACTGGCTTATCATCAGAACCTCTCTTCTGAGGAAATATCTCCTCAAGTCACATGATAATGCTCTGGACCCTTCTGTAGGAAGGTGTATTGAAGTTGCACAGCAAGGAAAGAAGCAGAAAACAGTAGCAACTTGACAAAGGTAATGTTGTGGCATGATTGCCGAAAGGGTCCCAGTATGGAGGAGCGGCAAATGAAGCAGGATGCATTTGAAAAGGGTATGTTATAGGAATATGTTCTGGAATTTTCTGTAGAATGCAGGAAATAGAGAGCAAAGAAGATGCTTACAGTCCAGAAGAAAATGATCTAAGGGAAAATCTGCTTGATTTAATAGAGATGGACAGGCATATTAAGAAAGATGAAAGAAATATTTTACAGAAAGTAAATAAGACCCAAAATATTAGAAAATTAGTAAAACAGATGAACACAGTAATCAGGACTATTAAGGGAAATTAATTGATATAATAGAAATAAATATGATATATTATTGTGCAGCTAAACTAATCATAGATAAAGTGCTACCACAGAAACACAGTAACAAAGGAAAGGAAGGGACCAAGTCACCATGAAAATAACAAATAGAGAAAACCATAAAGCAATTAAGGCAAGAAGTTGTCACTTTTAGACGAATATAGAGTTTCTTGGTTAGGTAATGTTAAGGGGAGCTGGGCTTCAGTTTGAACTCGGTCCATGCTTTTAAGTCAAAACTACTATCCCCTTCATAGCACAGTCTAAACACAATGGCAATGAAAAGAATTAATAAGGTAAGGGTGGAAAATGATATGATCCCTTATTTCTTCAGATTTGAAAGATTTAAGCACTGGAAGGTAGACGTGGGCCTTTCTTTGGAAATAAAGGCCTTTGCTACATTTTCTTTAAGGTTGTTGTTTTTTATGGTTGATGAGGCTGAAATTACACATGTAGTTATAAAGTGGGTGCAAGTTCGGGAACATAGAAATTGGGTCATTGAACCAGGAACTAAAACGTATGTTGTCCAGTTATGTGAGAATAGAGAGAAATCAGGCCGTCACGCCACACACACAATGTAGTTAGTACTTACAATACCATTTTTACTTATGTTTTAATGTTTTTGGTGCACGGTTTTTATATATGGGTATTATTTAAGTGGTAAACAGGGAGTGATAAGGTTGATGACTAGACTACTTTCCGTTGACATTGACTCAGTTGTTAATGTGAAGTTATGACTGGTTTGTTTTGTTTTAGTTGTATAGCAGTGACTTGTTTCTGCTTTGCAAGTTAGACTGCAATAATTGAAGAGACGTTGGAAACAAAGGTCCTACTAGTTAGTGATAGGATGATGGTTTTTATAATTTTAAGTAAGGAAGAGATGTGGAAGGGGTTTTGCTGGAGTCAAAGTTAAGAAGGTACACAAGTTTTTCTAGATTCCATAGTAGAGGCCTCTTTCAAGAACGTGAACGGTTGTACAGAAGTTTTATGTTGTGCTTGCCCTTTATTCTGTCAAGCAGCTGTTGTACCATAATAGCCTTTTCTGTCCCAGTACAATGTGACAGATCTAATGAACTCTGTATAATTATCTGTTAACTATATCCCTGGCAAACCTTTGCAAGATTTGCAGTTCTTGAGCATTACTGCACAAAACATATAATTTCACTTTAAGGGACAAGTTATTAAAAAATAGTATTCACTTCAAGGGGCAAGTTATTAAAATGGTAGAATCCTTAACAGTTTATTTAAAAAAAAAGTGGAGGTCGTGTTGCACCTTTGTTGTGGTATGGTTTGCATGTAAAAGGAGTTAAAGGACTTGTTCATTGTCTGCCTATTTGCAGTTTTGGCTGTAGGTTATGAGATAAGTGGTAATTGTTTGAGATTTTTGAATACCCTAATCAATACTTGATTGATTCTTTGGGGTTGAAGGGTTACAAGTTTTTCATTGCCTGTAAAAGGAGGATCTTTGAATATAGTGTTTTGGAAGACTATCCATTTATCCCTAGTGCCACTGTTCCAGCTACAGTAATTGATTAAAAAGTGTCCATAACAAGTGACTTTAGATTTATGTTGGTCCCTAGTATCCTTATACAATGTCGGTGTTTCCTGTATCCCCTCGCTGTCATATCAAAGACATTGACTGAAGTATGTGTAATTTGTGTGAACTTTTGGGAGCATTGATTTTTACCAGATAGTTTTAGGCTTGTATAGCTCGAGCACTAGAAAGTGGGTTGCAGCCGAACGATGTTGTCAAAAATCCATTTCTAAATTTATTAGAGATAATGCTTGGGCACTAACTTTCTGCATCTGACCCATTGAGCTGCTGTTGAGCTGATATAGGTATAAGAGTTCAAATATGGGATTATATGGAACCAAGAATTTTGATTATTTCAACAGTTTTGTAACAATGTAGCAGTATTTATGTGTGTATGTTTATGTTTATGTGTGAGAATGCATGTCTGTTTCCCTTTTTAAAAGTCCTGCATGTCTCACACACACGCACAAACACAAACACACACACACACACACACACACACACACACACACACACACACACACACACACACACACACACACACACACACACACAGGCACAGGCACAGGCACAGGCACAGGCACACAGGCACACTCTCTCTCTCTCTCACACACACACACACACACACACACACACACACACACACACACACACACACACACACACACACACACACACACATATCTAAAAGTGTCAGAATAGTTGAAGTTAGGTCCTGAACATGTCAGGCACCTAAGAGAAAAATTATATTTCTTGATAATTACATTTTTGGGTGTGCATTACTGTAATGAAGTAATTAGTTCAAGTTTAACCTTCTTGTTGGAATGATGACCTGAACCTCAGCACCAAAATAAATAGGACATGCTGGAGGGACAGATTCATAACCCAGTGGCTCCCTTCACTCTGGAATAAAATCCCAGTCCAGGTTAGACAGAGTCCCTCATTGACTCTCTTCAAGAGGAATCTTGATGAGTGGATGGGAGATCGTAGGTTTACCCTGGGTATCACTTCCTTGTCACTGTTCGACAGGCACAGTATACTAACCTCGAAAAAGGGCATAGCAAAATTAATTTAAAATGGGTGGCGAAAGCCAAACACACTCTGGCTAGGCTTACAAATGCCCTAGGGCAGATAGCCTAGTATGAACCTATGAACCTATGAAGACGGTAGGAGGCTGTCTGGGTTGTTTCTTGGCATCTGTCATTGTTGGCTGCTTACCTGAGGTCACACTGAAGAATTGTAAGAATGTACTTAACTCCAGAAGATTTAAATTTTAGTAGTATATTATAATGGTAATAATTACTACATAATTTTAATAATGGCATAAGCCATAAGATTCTAAGGTAAAGTTAAGGAAGATCTTCACAATTTTTGTACAGTGCTAAAGAAGTGCAAGACTGTGATTTGGTCATATATGGGAGAATTGGGTAACGGATGTCTGCATCTGTAAAATGCATGGGGGAGTTGGCATAATGGTTAAGGGTTGGAATGACCGAGCAAATAAAAAAATAAAAAAAAAAAACATAATAGTAAAACTCTGGATCATGCCATGAACGTAGGAATGTTGGTCCCAAAAGTGAAATACTAGTGACCAGTCACTTATGTTGGGCACAACTTGCATTCAGTCATATGACACCACTGTCGTGTTTATTTAAGCATGAGAGTCTGCTTTGAAAAAAGTTGATAACCTGTATTTGAGGATGATGATGATCCAAGAGTCTAATTTTGTAGTCTAATGCTGAAGAAGTTCTAGTATAATCTCTACATTTTGTCTGATAGGTGCATAGGTAATGCTTAATGAGTCCAAAAGTGGCATGTAGAGCATTAGAAAGTTATGAATTTACTTCATATCGTGTGTTGAGTTCAACTTGCATACATTCCACTTGTACTGATCCTTATTGGGTTGCCATCAGTTTCCTGGAGCATATTGCTGAGAAATGGAAAAAAAGTCTGTGGTGTAATTCTAATGAAAAAAAAAACTTTTATATGAAATGTTTCTTGTAATTTGACAGTCTGTGTACTGAACCTTGCACTTGAAATTTTTATCCTTGCCACTACTTGGGTCATATAGCAAGGACAGCATATGATGCATAACATACATAGAAAAAATTACAGGCATTTACGATGAAATCAAATGTCAGAAGCCACTGTTTACAGAGGTAGACTTAAAAAAGCATTATAGATGTAAATACTGCAGAATTTAACTGTTGCAGTTTAAAGTGAATGTAGATAATCGTGCATAGTGGATAGGTTACCAAGAAATGTATTAATGTTCTTCACGGATACACTGCTGTTGTCATACTTGTGTTTAGTACGAGTAACCTAGATGGTCTGTTAAGCTAGTCAAGATCTCTGAATGGTTGAATTTCTAATC
The DNA here is from genome assembly GCF_019279795.1 of Protopterus annectens. Classification (NCBI taxonomy): domain Eukaryota; kingdom Metazoa; phylum Chordata; order Ceratodontiformes; family Protopteridae; genus Protopterus; species Protopterus annectens. Next base: position 1,763,537,137 of record NC_056733.1, on the reverse strand, counting down.
TTGTTACACATGAGTTTTCAGTGTCTTAAAAAAGTCATATTGTCCAAGTTAGTATTATCCAGTGGGACTGCATTTAAATTTACAGGAACAAGATTGCTGAATGATTCCTCACAGGTTGTCACAGTGAAAGGTGGCTGGTTTAGTCTTTGTATGTTTTTGGCTGACTGATGGGAAATGTTACATGCGATTGTTTGATTAAATGATTGTTGGGATATGGATTTTATGGTATTTGCCTAAGTATGCTTGTTTTTGCCCTTGGGGTCTAGTAAAAGTCCAAGGGGTAAATTCACAACCTACCAGTTATTGTTGCTATTAACCTTAACTTTGAACTGCTGTGTGCTTAAATGCATGTGTTTTTATAAACGGTGTTAATTCACTTTCTCCCTTCTTTTTCTGCCATTATCTTTTGTTCTGGCTGTAGTGTCCCCACACTGTTCACCACAGTATTAGTGCCACATTATCTGCCTTTTGTTCTGGCTATATAGTTCCCCCCCCCTCGCTGTTCACCACAGTATCAGTGCGGCATTACTTTAAGTTGACAGGTGCCACTGAGGATATTTTTAAGACATTTCTTAGACACAACTACTGATAAATCCAGATTAACTCAATGTGATCCATGGTATAAACTTCCATTTGGTATTTCAATATTACTTGCTGTGACTGTGGCTCTAAACATAATTACCCACAGTCTTGTAGACTTGGCACGTTTAGGTAATGGAAGTTGGTGCCAAACTGAATCTGGAGACTTTCTCATAACAAGTGACCCAGTAAGTTCATGTCTGAGAGATTTTCTTTAAATAAATTGTCATAGTAAAGTTATAATGTAAGGGCCTGAAAGTAGCCAATGGATTGTTTGTAATAATGGCTTTGTACATTTGTTGTAGAGAGCTTTCATAGTTGTGAGTAAGATATGGGCTGTAATGTAGCTTGCACAGTAACTTCATATTAGTTTGTGTTGGTGAATAACGTCTGAGTATACGTTTTTAATATCCTGTTGCATCAGCATTGCTGACATACTGAAAATCCATCTGAATCACCAGGAACATGTTAAAGGCGTTGTCTCTTTGGGTTTGTCATAGAAGTGTTATGCACAGATCCAAGTTGACTATAGAAATGGAACTGTTCAACTTTTCAAAGCATCAATCCCACAAGATTGAATTTCATCAAAGATTGAATATCTGCAAAATACTAAAACATCTTTATGCAGGAGTCAACCTCCCCCACCCCATTTTTAATTGTATATACCAACTCTGAGAGAGTTGAAGTTAAAACCCCAGTCTCCTTTCTACCATGATTTCTGACAACCGATTAGTGTCATTCTTCAACTTTGTGAAATTTCGATGTAAAATGTCAATAGCCACTGATTTCCATATTCCGCACCTTCTGCTAAATAAATGAAACCCATAGAAACACTAATGACAAGTCTTTTTTTGTTCCTCAGTGCCCTCCATTTGTATAATTTTATAACATTTCTGACAGTGTACCTAGTCCTCTTGCCTACCTTTTTTCGGTGCCTCTGAACACTGCTTTGATCCCTCCCCCATTTCAGTGGCAGAATTGTTAGTCTTGAGTTGCACTTGCAAGATACCCACCCATAGGTGGGTGTCCTATAATTTCAAAATCCCTGTAGGGAACCATTGCCTGATTTTAAGAGACTCAGCTCTTGTATGTCTTTGAAATTGTGTGTTGCTGTTGCCTTCCTTACATTTTAATGCTCTTAAAACATTTCTGAGGGATGTTTTTCTGTGTAGCTCCTGGGTTTAGTGCATCTGATACAAGGCAGTGCTGTAGTAGTAGTAGCTCACGTAGCTTGTTCTTCTTTGCAACCTTTCATAATATTGAAAAGATGACTTCCCCAGGATGTATCCTAGGCCAGCATTTTCTTATGCCAAAATATACTTTACTTTTTGAGGTAGTTGTCCATATTGTCATGTGAATTGCCTCTTTCTGGGCATTGTAATTGGCTGTCCCAGCTCATTCTAGGAGTCACTGTTTGGTTATATTGCCTCTTCCTGATCACTCTGATCCTTGGCCACTTCATCTTTGTGCCTCTTTTTGTATTATATGAGTTCACAAAGATGCCCTTTGGGAAGAAGAATGCCTCAGTGACCTTCCAGAGACTGGTAGATCATATCTTAACAGGAGCAGGATATTATGCACTTGCTTATCTGGACAATATTACTATCTATAGCCATTCCTGACAAGAGCACCTTTGGCATGTCAGGAATGTCCTGGGCAGACTGCAAAAGGCAGGGTTGACCATTAAGCCCAGTAAGTGTAAGGCTTGGCCTGTCCCTGTTACCAAAAAACAGGTGAGGGCATTCTTGGGGACAGCAGGGTACTATAGAAAGTTTGTTCCCAATTACAGTACAATAGCTGCTCCCCTCACAGACCCGATAAGGAAAAACAGGCCAGACAAGGTAGTGTGGACCCCAGCTTGTGAGCATGCATTCCAAAAGCTTAAAGGGGCTTTGGGAGGACCCCCTGCATTAGCCAGTCCAGATTACAACAACGAATTTGTTGTGCAGGTGGATGCTTCAAACCATGGGGTGGGGGTTGTACTCAGCCAGGTTTCCACAGAGGAAGAAGAGCACCTAGTAGTATATCTCAGCCATAGACTCCAACCTATGGAGGAATGTTATGCAGCAGTAAAAAAAGAATGTTTAGCCATAGTATGGGCACTGCAGAAACTTCAACCCTATCTGTATGGAAGGAAGTTCACTGTAGTTACAGACCACAATCCCTTAACATGACTGCATCAAAGTAGCGGGCAAAATGTCAAGTTACTAAGGTAGAGCCTAGAGTCACAGGCATATGATATGACAGTGCAGCACAGTAGTGGGGTTAGGAATGCCAATGCAGATGGGCTCTCAAGACAGATATGGGATAATATATTCCCAGATAGGCTCATTACTGTCAAGTAACATTTCTCAAGGGGTACTTGAAAAAACAGCTTGAGTCTTCACAGGGGGAAAGATGTGACGATAGGAGGTACTGCCAGTTATGCCAGGAGAAGTAGAGAAGTGGATGTGTAACATATACCAGTACAGCTAGCTGGCATTTTGTATTTAATTATATGTCATTTGTATATCAAACTGATTTGTACAGATGCCTGTGCTGAAAATGTGTTTGTGAGGTTTGCTTGCATTAAATGTATCAACAATGTGCCCTGCTGGAAGGAAAAGAAATATAAATGTTTTATTGTAGCTGAATTAAATGTATACATTGTAACATCATCTACTGGGTGAGAAGAGGTTAATCCACCTGACTTTGAAAAATATTCTTGAAATTAAATTACTTTATGGGTTAAGCCATAATGATGTTCCCCGGGATTCATGAAGCTTGGCACAAGGACGGCATTAGCCTTGCACTGACTGTGCGGCGTAGAGATGGTGCAGCAGCACCACATGCATATTAATGAAGGCATGCTGCCATAATGGCCACATGCATAGGAAATGTGTACGAGTGCAGGGGGCATGTCCAAGTGCTGCATGGAGGCGTAAACATGTCGGCTGCATATGCGCAACCTAAAATGCTGACTAGTACAGCCTGCCTCTAATAGTAATCATTCCTGTCAGTGTCTGTGGATATTGAAATGTATGCAAAGCATACAAGACATCATTGCGAGCACCACAATAAGAAGTAAACACAAAGGCATGTAGCTGAATATTGAGTCCCCGTCCCTCGAACAAAGATATTTAAAACCCTGTGCCTGTATTCCATTGCAGTGTCGCTAGTTATACCAAGTGGAAGCGAACCGCATCGTGTTAGCATGCCAAGCCTAGCCCAATGGTTTGGGTTACCACCTGTCCTACATTGTGAGGGACAGTCCCCCTCTAGGCAGGTGTGTCCATACCAAAACTATAATAAATGTGAAATGTCCTGTGATAGTAGGACATAATTATGTCCCATATGTTATGTAATAGTTCCATACAGTACGTATGTCCGTATATAAAATACCTATATGTTACAAGAAACAGAATAAGCAAGTAAATGAAACAGAATAAGCAACTACATTGCTACAACAATAAAAGCTTATATGTAGGCATGAAACTAAAGTACTATCCTTTGTGATGACCATGGGTATGTGTTGGCCTGTAAACTCAGATGTGTGCTACGAAAATGTCCCATCCATGTCATATGAAAAGGTGGCAACCCTACCAATGGTCAGAGCATTCGCCCAATATCTGCCCATTCCTGGTCCAAGTCGTCTTTGTCAGGACAGCCCGTAGATGAACGGGTATTACCTGGGTCTACCTACCATGTCATGAAAGATAAGTATTTGCATGTACCTATGTGCATGAAGTACAGCATGTAGATGATCGGAAATGTTAGTGTAGACCTCACAACCATATTGGTCCCAGAGATATGTAGTGTACGCAATGTGTTTTGTTGACTGTGCCATGGGCCATCAACTAGAGAAGGGATGAATGTTGTCTGTGGAATATGGGGGTGGGGGGTAATGTAATAATTCGCCAAGGGAAGACTGGGTTGTATGCACAATAGGTGAACTGGAGGTCTACAAGGGAGCGGTGGGTGAATCAGGAAGATAACCAAAGAACAAATATACACATCTGCAATACAATCCCACAAACATGTGAACATTGAAATGTGCAATACACATGTACAGAAACGTTACCGGCACATACCCACTGAGCCATCCAACCCCAACACACCTGGATACATAATTGAATACCAATCATCCCCTTCACAGCACACCCCCCCTTCCTGAATGTTCACCAAAACCAGCCATACTCGGGCTGCTAGATAGGCACGGCCATATCTGCGCATAGTGACCCCTACCCATATCTAGTAGGCAGTCTCAGAATTGCAAACTATGTATCCCTTGCATGTATAACCCTACCTTACAGCCATAAAGCAAAGAAGGTCATCGGTCCCCACACTTTTTGGATATGTATCTATTCTAAACATTAGACTTGGTGTCACGACACAATGTCCAGCCCTGTATACATCTGGACACAAGTTGTATGAGCAGTAGTTGTCCACAAGACTGCTCAGCCTCCAGCTGGTCCTGCAGAACCTACGACCAGGGATTAAACACCTGACCATGATGCACATCTCCCCACATGCATTATCGGGAATATATACCTTACACATTTGCATAGTGGCAGTCAGATATAGGGTGCTTAAGGCACTTTAAAGTAGATATAAGTAGGGTTACCACCTGCCCCACCTTGTGAGGGATTAAACACCTGACTGTGATGCACGTCTCCCCACGTGCACCTTGTGAGGGACAGTCCCTTTTTGGGCAATTGTGTCCAGACCAAATATAATACAATGGCAAATGTCCTGTGATTGTAGGAAATATGTCCCATATTTAATGTAACAGTTGCATAAAACAGTTATTTATGTAAAATACTTAAAGTTACAAGAAAAAGATAAAACAACTAAACTGCTACAAGAATAAGCTTTCATTTAGGCAAATAAGTAAAGTTCTGACTTTTGTACTGACCGTGGGTATGTGTTGGCCTGTAAAATCTGATGTGTGCCCCGAAAATGCCCCCGTTGTGGCGGTGATTCAATGGTATGGGAAATGTAAATGAGCATGTAGGTGTATATGCATGTGTATGTATAGACCGATATATACACACCATATATACCGATATATATATATATGTGTAGATATGAAGAATGAACATGGTCACAATATAGGAAATCCCCGTAATAGGTAGTGCTGTTATATATCAGGATGGCCATAGGTGAGCACACCTCTGCATCCCCAACCACAGGTAGGACGCTAAAAGTGGAACGAACAATCTACCCTTGCTATGTCTGACTTTCAACTAGGTACAGGGCAGTCCCGGTCTCCAGTCGGGCAAGCCTAAACCTGGAAGACCTTATGAACACCCTGACAATCAAACACATGTATGTGCCAGGACTATAGGCTTTGGAGGTCTGAATATCCTCGGAGTGAGTCAACATGTAGCACAAGTCCAGAGCAGTAGGGAATAAGGAATGGCACATGTGTAGTAGGGCATTTTTCCCTACAGGTAAATGGATGCCTGCTGTGTAAGTGAAGTGATGAGGCATGTGTTCGGGTAACTATGCACCATGGGTATACATATAAATGAGGCAGAACACCAATAGTGTAGTGGTTAGAGCATCCGCCTAATGAAAAGGCATTCATGGTTCAAGATCGCCAATAACACATATCATTTTCCTTGTGGAAAGAATGTTGCTCTACTGTAAAGCCAACATTTAAACATGTAAAGGTGAATGTGTGTATAGCATGGGACTATTAACCAGATCCTTTCAATCAAAGTGGTATTTTCATAATGTATAAGGCACAAATAAGCGACAGTAAACATATGTAATGCACAGTAAGCATAGGCGAGTGCGCCTGCGCGGGTGTAAGCAGCTCCCAGCATAGGAAATGTATGTTTGTATATACAGATGTAATATATATATATATATATATATATATATATATATATATATATATATATATATATATATATACACACACACACACACACACACGTGTGTATAGATATATATCTACATACATGAGAAATATATATGTATATATATATATATATATATATATATATATATCTATATAAAGAATGGACATTGTAACAGTAAAGCATACACTAGGGATGTGAAAGGAATCAAGAGCTATGTTGGTATTATAAAGTGCTTTCAGCGTATGTCATAAAAAGCTGCCCAGGAGTGAGCAGAGCACCGCTACTCACACCACAGGCAGGGTTTTACCAGTGGGAGTAACATCGTTGAAATGCTAGATCTACTTTACACACAGATGGAATGTAGTCCCATGCTGGGACCTCCAAAAATTGGAAAGCGCAAATGGCCATATTCCATAACCCCAGGAAAGGCACGTATGTGCAAATATACATGGCTGGAGACCCTGTGAATACACGAGGTGGGACAGAATGTGTGTAGGGCCCCAAAAGCTCTGGAGAGCGAAATGTGTAAAGGTGTGTCATGGCTGCGATAACAAGTGGATAATGGATGTTACGCTTGTAAATTTAACACGGGTGGGGTGGAGAAACTATGGGTTTGCAATTATGGATCCAGGCGTGCCAGGGTTGGATGGGCCGGTTCTAATGGACCGCCCTGTGGAGGTCAGCTAGGTTGTAATAGGTATATATGCACACTCACATGCAGACAACAATATATGTTGAAGTACAAATTCTGTAACACATGCATTCCATTTGTTGACATAAATAATAGGAATGTGCCCATACAAACATCGACAGTAGATGGAATAATAGGCTGTGCAGAAGAGGGACGGGTCAAATCACACTATCACATTCCAATTACCATCGGTAATCCGTACATGAACATATAGCGGCATCTGTCCACTGTATAATAACGTGCTACATATCGATTACAAGATAACTGGAGTGTGTTGGTGTTATAATGAATAAGGCACTAGTATGCTGGTGAAGCTTATAAACACCATTACGCATGTGTAAGTGCATATGAGCGGGGAATGTATTGACACACTGATGTACACACACACATATATATATATATATATATATATATATATATATATATATATATATATATATATATATATGAGACAGCAAGATATGAATATACATGTATGAATACATATGCAAATATGTCTGTATATATTAATGTAAATAGATATATATATGCTACAGTAAATATACACATGTATATGCCTAGGTTATGTTACAGCAGTTATGGTTAACATGTTTAGACCGGGGATATGTTGGTGGGAGGTCCACTCAACAAACGTCTACCTACCTACCACTCCCCCCCCCCCCCCAGCTAGGCCAGTGAGACATACAGACATGCAATAAAGGTAAATACAACACTGCTTCCCAGACCATCGGCAGGAAACTACCAGTGGGAGAGATCTACAGGGTCTACACTTTAAACATGGACAGTGACGTCCCTTGCGGGACAACAAAAATTTGGTACTTCCAACCAATGGAGGAACACAATTACGACCAGGATGTAGCTGTACATGGAACAGTAGGTTGTGCAAGCCTGTTAACACATGGGTTGACACAACGTACGACATGTGTCCCGACATGCGGAGAGTGAGCAGTGTGTAGGGGTGTGTTCATATCTCACCTGCGTCCACCTGTGCCCATAGTAAGGATGAGTGCTGTAGAGTAGTGGCAGGTGGAGAAACTATGGATATGTGATTATGGGGCTAGGCGTGCAGGTGTTGGCTGGCAGACACGTATTAAGACTGCCCCGTGCATGTAAGTAATATTCCGATGTGGGTATAGCAGATGCCCATACCTCCCAAACTGCAAGAGCACATCTACTGGACAGTCCGTAAACCACTGAGGGAACACATAGAGACCATATCATTGAACTGTCCCTGATTACCAGGGACGTCCGTGATTACGAATCGGAATCTTAACACAGTCCCAACTAAACCATCCTAGAACTAGTGATATTATGAGGAAAGGTGGCGGAATACATGTAATGAATAATGACAACATGTAAGAGTCATAAACAGCATGCACCTCAGACAATGTGTATGAATACATATGTGCTCTGTGTCCGTCAGTGTGTCAGGTTAATAGCACCGACCTTCTAAATGTGTCCCTGAGGTTGTTATGCAGTGTCCCTGATTCAGTGTTTATTCTTCCCCATTCGTATGAGAGGTCTGATAGTGAGAGAATGCGCATGTTCCGCTGACTACCTTAGAAAGTTGATAGAATAATAGGTTTGGGGTTACCACCTGTCCACCTTTGCGAGGGACACTCCCCTTTGGCCAGTTGTGTCCTGCATAATAACTGTAATTAAGGCAAATGTCCTGCGATTTAGGGCAAAGACTACCTATATTGTCTGTAGTAGTAGCATAAAACAATTATGTTCCTCTGAAACACCTAAATGTTATAGGTAACAGTATAAGCAACTATAATGCTACAAGAGTAACCTTTTATTTAGGCAAAACAGTGAGGTACTCCCCTTTCTACTGGCTGTGGGTGTGTTGCCCTGCAAAGTCTGACATCTCTACATACAGGTCCTATAGGGTTGCCACCTTTCCAAATGGCCAGAGTGGGACATGTTCTGTAGAAATGTCAGGCATTCCAGGACTAAACATACTTACAGCCATGCATAGTACAGGATTACACTTATTTGCACAAATAAAAGCTTAATCTAGTTGCATTTGAATTGCTTATGCTACTTCACATAACATATAGAAGTGTCATGTATAAAATAACTGTTGTATGCAATTATTAATGAAACGTAGAATATAATAATGTCCTGTAATCTGGACATGTGCTATGTCTTGATTATTTTCACAGTGCCTCTCACAAAGTGGGACAGATGGTAACCCTAAAGTCTTACCTTGGCAAATTGAGAAGGTGGCAAATCTATAATAGGTATGTGGTAGCATGACCCATCCGATGGATGTGGCTACCACAACCTAACTACTTGTTTGTAATGCAGGGTCTCGGTTCCCATGTATCAGCCAGATGGGAGCAGAGCGTATGTGGAACCCACAAATATGATTAATTCACTGGACAGGCCACTGATTCCGTACAGTCGAACGCCATGCCGTCACCTAATGGGCAGCCATTCCCGATACTGTAGTCATGTAGTCCGATGTGATAGGCATTACAAGGTGGGAGCAGATTGTAAGAGGAACACACAATTATGAATGATTCACCGGACAGGCCGCTGATTCCGTACAGTCAAACACCATGCGGTTGCCTAATGGGCAGCCTTTCCCGATACTGTAGTCAGGAGTGGCCTTAGGTCAAATGGTGCCCTAGGCAGAGGGCACAATGGCATCCCCCACCACACCACCCAGTGCCCCCATCCTGGTCTACCTACACCAAATAAATACTGGTAAAGTGCCCGCACTAAAGCGGCACCCTAGGTGGCCACTTAGTTGGCCTATGCCTACGGCCGGCTATGACTGTAGTCATGTAGTCGGATGTGATAGGCATCACAAGGTATGCCTAAGAGGAACACACGAATATGAGTGATTCACCGGAGAGGCCGCTGATTCCGTACAGTCAAACACCATGCCATCGCCTAATAGGCAGCCGTTCCCGATACTGTATTCATGTATTCCGATGTAGTAGGCATCACAAGGTCGGAGCACATTGTATGAGGTACACACAAATATGATTGTGTCACTTGACAGGCCACTGATTCTGTACAGTTGATGCCGTCACCTAATGAGTGGCCAATCCCGATACTGGAGTCATGTAGTACAATGTAATAGGCATCACAAGGTAATATGGTAATATCGTGGTCCTCGCTCACACCCAGGTGTGTGTGTGACAGATGCAAGCGCCAATGCCGGTGCATTAGCAAGTCCGGGATCGAGCGGGTGTAAGTGTGTTTGGCTACCAGTATGCAAATATTGCATTGCTTAAGCAATGTAGAAGCTAATCGAGCGTAAGAGACTGTAACCAGAGGATATCATACAGTGCAGTCATTCAACAGTATAGGAATGTATCCCATCATGTAGATGTACATGTGAGTGTTTATGTCCAGCATATAGGTACATACATATATAGAGATGTATCAGGGACATTCCATGTGGCAACAAAGCATTACAAACAAATGAAACGGGAAACATCAGCTACGCCTGTATTATGTAGTGGTGTTGCTCTATGTGATCACAAGACTCCCTCAGACAGACGTGTCAGTCATACACGCAAATAGTTGTACATTGGCCATATACATCACTCTGTGCATGTAATGTACATTAACACAACAGTACCTGTCCAATCATTATGTGTGAACAGTACTCCTGCAATGTGCTGTGTGCAACATCATCATCATGATAAAGGTAAATGGGGTAACCATAGAGTGTTTTGTGTACAATGGGGTCGTACTCCATGTAGGAATGCTGTGCATACCAGGACCATCCGCCTGAGGGACAGTGGTGAGGATAACAGTAGTATGTTATGATGCATATTACAAGGGTTTCATGTGTCCAGTGGGCACGTGTGTGTAATGGACAGCTATGTATATGGCAGATGGTGTCCTAGGAGCCGAATGGCCTTATGTGCCCGTAGGTGAGGGTCTGATGTTGGGGAAGGAGTGTAGGTATGGCTGTGGATGATAGGTAGGAGTGCAGATATGATAGCATACAGGGTTGGTATATGACACATGTGAGGGGGGGATACACCCTGGATGGGGATGGGTCTTTGGCATTCAAAAGCCCATGGGAACAGTGGGACAGAGGTCCCCAGCCATGGCAACTGCCACTACACCTAACACAGCTGCAAAGGAGGCAGTGCTGGGGGCTGTCCAGGAGGGGCATCATCACCCTGTAAATGTGACACTCTGCCCTTGAACTGGCATATCTGGCTTCGTAACCCCTTAGGGAGCCACCAACGCAACATGTCCGGGACCGCACGACAGCAGATATGTACCTGTCTGGTCCCGCTCCCAAGAGGGACATGCTCCATCCTCAGTGATGGTACCACCAGAAGGTGGTGCACAGCCAACAGAGGTTGTTGTTAATGGCTGGGCCCCAGATGTGCTAGTGCTCAGTGCCATGGTCAGCTGAAGTGGGACAGGAGGATCTGCCCTGTCCTACCAACCCATTCAGCCTATAGTGTTGTGTTTTAAACCCACATATGGCTTAGTGATAGACAACAGCATACAGGATTACCTATGACAGTATGCATAGATATCACCAGCAACCCAACACAACAGATGGTATACATTTGCAGAGGGAGCACAACACATGCATATATACCGCATGGCAACTGTACAATGTGTAGTAGATGTGTGACCGCAGCTATGAACAGTTGCCCATCATTGGCTTGTCACTGGGAATCCCACACAGTGTCAGTCTTACCACTGTCTCATGTGACACATGTCCAGTCAGGGATGCGATGGCAGTAACACATCCCTATAATCATGTACTGTCTGCAATCCTCACACCATGCTTCTGCTGTGCACAGAAGTGTGTTCAGTGTGTAACACAGGAAACAAATGGTTGCACACACTGACCTGTTCACAGATTGCCCTACAGATGGGGTTCCCTCATGAACAGAGTACTGTCATGTCTGTATTTTAACATGCAGAATAGCCATTACCACACACATGTTAAACAGTCAGTAGTCTCAATGCAGCATAGCTACACTTACATGCTGTAGTTGTGTGGCACATCACCCTCCTGTCATTAGGCTATTTCCCACCGTGGACAATGATTGAGGTACATCCAGATATCATCTGCAATGCCGTGTCAGAACACTACATCCAGGTACCACTCACAGCGACTGTCATGGCCAGATAATAACATGTTTCCCTAGATAGTGTACTGTGTTTATCATGCGGATGTCTATGGGAATACCATCACAGCTGTACCACATGCAATCAGCTAGAGGAGGACTGCAATAGGTGCAGAGGCCATCACCTGACCATTTCCATCTGTTACAATACACATGCTGCTGCTGTGCAGGTGTATGCCTTCACATCCACCAGAGAGTGTGTGTGCGGGACAGACAATGTACACCAGGGAAGGGCTTGGAGACTTAACCATAAGCATCATCTGCCACATGCAGAATAGTACAGGGGCAAACCCCTGACTACTCATTACTATTACATGTGCATGACATTACTACATGTGCCACAGAGGCGACATGTTGCAGTGCTGTAAGAACATGTGTGTAGGTGAGTGAGTGCCATCTGCAACAGATATAGTAGACATACATTAGATGTGGCACACATGTCAGTCCACATGAATGAATGCCATTGTCACCAGAACCACACTCTAATGGACACGCATTGACACCTTTGCCAGGGTGGCAAATACTCAATGTAACTACTTAGTTTGCCACACCGCAGTAATGCACAGGACCACATGCACCACAGGGGATATCTGGAGGTTCTATGGGCTAGGGCATGTAAAAGTGCTTGACAACTGTTGGTATGCCATCGAGGTTTATACTGGGAGTGACTGTGGTTGGGAGCATCACAACCCACATGCAGACACAGGGTGCCAGTACTGTCATGCAGGTATCCATTGCTCCATGGGTGTGTAGTGTTTGGCTGTGCAAGTTGGTTGTACAAGGCTGGGTGAGGGGTAATCCTTGCCATTGCGTCACCCGACAATGATGTGCAGTGCAGGGGTGTAGTGTCTGCAATGTCCCACACAGATGGGTATGCATTTTCTAGTCTGACATCCTGGTTACCAATGTGTAGGGCCATAGCTTTGCAATGCATGCCATGTCTGTGTTTGATAGTCCTTCACATGGACATTGCCTGGGATGTGCATGTCCCACAATACTGTACAGTGACATGTACAGGTGTACTTGGTTTGGCAGACACATGTAGTGTACACAGCCTGTTATACCCCGATATGCCAATACTGGCCTGGTGTGGTGAAACTGCTTATAGTGAGCAGGTCAGCCCTGCACCTGCATGGATAGAATGGACAGGTATTCCGTGGTGTCAGTGGCATGGGTCCATACAGGGCACATGTGTACGGCATTGTCTGGCCTTAGTGGATCACATATGATGGCACCACATATGTTGCAGCCATTCAGTGTGGAACATAGTGAAGGCACATTGTCCGCATATATGTGCCTATTATACTGCTGTACAGGGTGCCATGTCCTCTGCAGGCCACTGCAGTCACACTATGCCTACTATCTGTCCTCAATGTGCATGTTACTAGCAACATAGTGGTGTATCCTAGGCAAGGTTGTATGTGCATGGCATACAGGTGCGGGACATATACCGGGTACTAGTAGGGCTGCATACTTAGTTCATCAGCCCTTTTACCAGAAGTATGGGCATGGCTTGCCAACACAGTGCCATGGCTGACTGACAGCTGTACTCCTCGTGAGGTGGCCAATGTGTCATAAGATGGATACTATATAGGAAAACTACAAAACCTGCTCCCAAACATGTCCAATGGTAAGACAATCACGGCCACCTCTACACAGGCTCCGACAGACAAACACACACTTGCCATGTCCTGTATACAAACCCCTACCATATCACATTGCAGCAACATGCGTTTAGGGCACGCACTGTGGCAAATACTACAAAGCACTGTACTTGTCTCACGCAGACAGACACACACACACACACACACACACACACACACACACACACACACACACACACACACACACACACACACACAGTTGGCATGTCTGGGATTAGAACACCGACCTAACTACTTTACTACACTACAGCATTATGCAGTTACAGAACGCGCTACCGAGATTATTGGGACACAGCACTCCCAGAGGTGTATTTGTAGATGGGTGACATCATCAGCCTTGATAACGGTGGGTATAAGAAATGTATGTAGTGTGAGCAGTGTAAAAGCATTACTCAGTCCTCAGACAAATGGGAACACACACACACATACACACACACGGCAAGTGTGGGACTAGAACACCGACCTAACTACTTTATTACACTTCAGCATTATGCAGTTACAGAACACACTACCAAGATTACTGGGACACAGCACTCCCAGAGGTGTATTTGTAGATGGGTGACATCATCAGCCTTGCTAACGGTGGGTATAAGAAATGTATGGAGTATGAGCAGTATAAAAGCATTACTCAGTCCTCAGGCAAACAGGGACACACACACACACACACACACACACACACACACACACACACACACACACACACACACACACCAAGTGTGGGACTAGAACACCGACCTAACCACCTTATTACACTAAAGCATTACACAGTTACAGAACGCACTACCGAGATTACTGGGACACAGCACTCCCAGAGGTGTATTTGTAGATGGGTGACATCATCGGCCATGCTAACAGTGGGTATAAGAAATGTATGGAGTGTGAGCAGTATGAAAGCATTACTCAGTCCTCAGGCAAACAGACACACACACACACACACACCTACTGTATTACACTACAGCAGTACGCAGTTACAGAACACACTACCGAGATTACTGGAACACAGCACTCCCAGAGGTGTATTTGTAGATGGGTGACATCATCGGCCTTGCTAACCGTGGGTATAAGAAATGTATGGAGTGTGAGCAGTATAAAAGCATTACTCAGTCCTCAGGCAAATGGGGACAGACAGACAGACAGACAGACACACACACACACACACACACACACACACACACACACACACACACACACACACACACACGCCAGTGGCAGGTACGGAACACCTGCCTATTTACAGATTACTATTACAATACGACATACTTACGAATCGTGCCACACAGACTACACATGTCAAGGCTGTCGTTATGACTGTCTGGGAATGCGGACATCAACAGGGATGCTGGCAGTTAAGATGTACATACCTGTGAACTTAAAGTAGGAATCCATCCTGACCTGGCATATGCCCATCTGTGGAATGGACGACTACCTACCACTATACAGGATTACAGTGGCCATGCCCATACACAGAGGCACATAACCGACACAAGGTGTCAATGAGCATGCTCACGCACTTAGTAGCACAGGGCTGTTCGGAATGCACTATGTGTCCATCTACACAAAGATATACTGGGCATGCTCATACTCCTAGTAGCACAGGGCTGACTGGGATGCACTCTGATGCTGAACATGGAGGGCCACAGTGGCCATGCTATAGAGGTAGTTAGGTAGATGTAAAGAAGACATTGTAATGGGCTCTGGTGTTAGTAGTTGTCATTGTTAGCAGGAACGCTGTTCTACATATATTTGGCACCGGTCTTTTACACATCATCAGCTGTCATTTTGGGATGACATGGCTGACAGTAGGCAGGTCTTTGTCACATATCACATGCATCCATGATATAAGGGAGTGTGTATATTACCCAAGTCACATCCGCCCACATAGTGCTATTCCAAGGCAAATATCCTAAACACAGGCTAACTCCCATATGCCTACAGGACAACTGCATTGTTTTCTTATGCTAACCAGTGCTAGATGTGTAGCATCCATATTCACAGCTGGTCACTGTAGATCCAACAATGGGGAGTACTGACATCTGTGCAGTGAGAAACACCTGGCTGATGTCTCTGTAGTGCACAATAGCACTACCACCATATACCTCAGAACCTAGCACTACCACCATATACCTCAGAACCAGACATGTGGGCCATAACACAGGTACAGACCGCTCCAGGTGGTGTACCCACATACATAAAGGCCACTCACATGTACTGACTGGTCCCCCCATGAAGGGCATCACAGATGAGCCATGTGCAGGACACAGTGACACATGCTGCATTCTAGGATGTAAACTGCAGACACCACCATGACCTCGGACCACCAACATGCAACCATACATGTATGACATAGAAGAGTATACCACCATGTGACCCTTGACCTGTGTACTGTACTAAGCTCTACATCAACTGTAGAGAGTACATGTGTACTGACACAGTTGCATCATGTATTATGCAATGCAATGATACCACTGGCTGTGACCAGGTCAGCTGTACACATACCAGGGGCCCTCGGTACTTTCCACCATTAGCAGATGACTGTTGCTGTACACCAGTACACACCCTCATGTATGGATATGACATACATATACCTGCTCTGGCTATGTACATGCCACACACACAACATACCTGTAAATAGCATAGCTGTTGTAGTCCTTTGTGCAAACAGGTGGCTACAGCCATTACACACATACACATGGAATGTAGGTCCATGGCTGCTGAATGCTAACAGTACATAAGGTGTGATATCAGTGTTGACAGATGTAACATCTTCTCTGTACTGGTCACCCATCATTTCATACAACAGTCCATGTGTCATGTATGTCATTACACATATCCACCAATTGCAATGCCTACAAACATGACCAAATGTCCGGATTGTAGGACCTACACACCTGTACACACAGTGTTGTGCGTTCAGATAACATGCATGTGCAGTTGCTGATGTATGCAGGTGGCGTGTATCCTAGTACATCATGCAGCTGCAATGCAGCCTTAACATTGCCAACTGTATATGGTGATATGCTGAATGTACAGAAAGATCTACCACAGGTATGGACAGATGTGTTGAAATAACTAAGTGGTGGGGCATCTTTGCAAATGGATGTTTGCTGTGGACAGCTCACAGGTGTGTCACAAGCAGTCCTACAATACCCTGTGTAACCTGTAAGCAATGGTTTCGTTAATTGAAGGACATAACACACAACTTAGACAGTGGTCAGGGTGACAACAAAGGTAAATCACTTGATACCTGCTAATAGATATGACATCCCTAGTGCATATATCAGCACTGTTGCCACAGGAAGTGTCAGTACAGTTTGTAATGTGTGCAATACTGCTGTATGTCTGACATACATAACATGAGCTAGGCAGGTCTGAGATTCACAGTACTGGCATGTGTGGTTGCGTGTGTGTCCATATATGTCACGTATTGTGGGGAATACATCTCAATTGTTACTTACTCTCCTGTACACTAGTGTACACATCTGTACAGACTGCAATGTAGAAAGCAGGACATAGGTAGGGGTGTGTATCTCACACATGTGAGGTATCTGTATGTGCATGACATAGGTGTATTAATTACTGAATGCCACAGTGTGTGTATGTAGGGCTGACTGGTCCCTGGGGTGAGGATGTATGTTACCATACTGAACTGATAAGATCCCTCCCACCATCCAGGTGATGCATTCTGCTATCCATGTTGATGTCCTCAATCTTAGGTCGTATTGACTACCTGTACATTTGTATTCTTTGTGGTGCGTCATGTAGGTGCACAATACTGTAATGATGATTTGCACATAGGCAGGGGTCCTAATCCCACCAGTAGCAACTGTGTGTTACTGTGTCGGTGAAGCCGTGAGTGTGTGTGTGTGTTGCTGTGTCACTGAATACATGTGCGTCAACACCTGAGTGTGTGGGTGCAGTTGTGTGTTGGTATCCTGTCATGGGGACTCTCTTACCTCACCACTACATGTAACTGTACCTGTGATGTCACCCTTTATGGATGTCACATCTGTGGCCACATTAGCTTAATACACAGCTGTTTGTAACATGGGACATTCTCACTGGTATGTGGCAGCTACACGGTGCATGCTGGTATATTCATACATACCTGTGAGTAGTCCACATTGACATATGGGACACTAACTGCAAACACTGACATCCACCGGCACATGCAATTAGACCTGAAGGACAGCGGAACATCATGACCAACATGCAGTTACTGTTGTTACACAAGACACATACTGTTAGCAGTATTGTACACCTGTACTACATGGTATATCTGCTGCCTGTCAACAGTCCTTAACATTTGTAAACTACACATATCATCCTAGTCTGTTCACCCTGTGCATCAGACCATATGAGCATGTCCCTGCACTGATGGTGTGGATGTCAGGTATGCGGCACAGGCATCATCATATGCACAGGGTGTTAATGTTTGCCGGAGGCCTAGGCTGCACTGTTGTTACACAAGACCCATACTGTTAACAGTATTGTACACCTGTACTACATGGCATATCTGCTGCCTGTCAATAGTCCTCAGCACTTGTAAACTTACACATATCATCCCAGTCTGTTCACCCTGTGCATCAGACCATATGAGCATGTCCCTGCACTGATGGTGTGGATGTCAGGGATGTGGCACAGGCATCATCATATGCACAGGATGTTAATGTTTGCCGGAGGCCTAGGCTGCACTGTTGTTACACAAGACACATACTGTTAACAGTATTGTACACCTGTACTACATGGTATATCTGCTGCCTGTCCAGTCCTCAACATTTGTAAACTACACGTATCATCCTAGTCTGTTCACCCTGTGCATCAGACCATATGAGCTTGTCCCTGCACCGATGGTGTGGATGTCAGGGATGTGGCACAGGCATCATCATATGCACAGGGTGTTAATGTTTGCCAGAGGCCTAGGCTGCACCATTCGATGACATCATGTGTGTGGGTTTGGGCCTTTGATCTAATTGGGCACGTGTAGATGTTATGCATGTGTGTGTTGCAGTGCCCTACATATTTGTCCAGTGTTTGCGTGTATGTATGTATGCACACAGTTCTCCCATGTGTCTAACCTACACAGGGGTATTATTGACAGCTGCAGACTGTACAGGTGAGGTTTTACAGTTCATGGTGTCCAGCCATGGACATGCGACCTGTGCCTACCAGGGGTTGCACGGGCACTACCAGACAGAGGTGCAGATTGGGTACTGTCTGATGTCACTTGTCCACTGGAACCGTGTCCCTGTTGGGACCATCTTGGGCCATGTGCACGTGGCCTGCTGTGTCATGGTGTGGACAGCACAGCACCAGATGCACTGCTGCTGCTACCGCCACTATGGGAGCAGGCATGTGAGGTAGCTCGTACATGTAGACCTGACACAGTTGATGTAGCAGGCCTACGTCCATGTGCCCGATGCCTCACTCCTACCAGATGTTCCAACAGAAACAGCTCACGCTTGCAGATTGTCATGCCATGGTCAAGGATTCCAACCATGTCACCCAACCATCTATCCAAAGCATCAGCAATCTGCTGTTGAGCATTTACCATTGCATGGATGTTGTTGTTTAAAGAATGGACAGCAGCCCTCTGAAGCCTCTGATCGTCTCTGTTGCGCCATTCAGCATGTACCTGTGCCTCCATTACAGCTTGAAACATGCATCTGGTGATACCAGCTGCTGCACTCTGTCATGCAGGAGCATGTTGGCCAGAGGTCCTCCTATGAGCAGCACTGGCCACATGTCTGTGTGGGGCACAATCAGTAGTTTGGCTGACACCATGGTGTGCAGGCACACCTTCCATAGTCCCCACACTTTCCTGTTCCAAGCTACCACATGCCAACTGTCCTTCCTCTATGGACACTGGTGATGGGGTATGTGCAGGTATGGGATCTGTGTGCAGGGATGAGGTGGATATAGATGGAATGGCAACCAATGGCACAGTTTCAGCCCCTGACAACTCTGCCTGTGTCCCAATCATATGTTCATCATCACTGCTAGAGTCTGTGGGGACACTAACATCATATGTACCGCAGGAGGGCAATGCACCTACATCACCTGTGAGGCCAGACAAGAACTGTACATTACAATCTATACAATAGACACACATGCATGTGATATGACAGAAGGCATGCAACATGCATGTGATACGGCAAACGGCATGCAGCGCAGACAATAATAGTGGTAGTTATCATACATCCCTGGGTTGCACACAACAGCATGCATGTGTCATAGCAAACGGCATGCAAATTACACAATCATAGTACTAGTTAGCATAGATCCCTGTTACACCATGTGGACCAGCACAGGTTAACAGTACACCTGCCCGATGTGTGACATATGACCTTGATAATCACGTAGTATGATGTGATCTGCTGACGTGTGCAATGACATGCATACATGTTTAACACAATGGTGTCCTGTCAAATATACAGTGGAGCAATGGTGTACCAATTCAGTGTTGTCTGTCCACCCTACAGATATACTGCACATTTAGTTGATGTGCATGGCCATTGCAGGGAATCATGAGGCGTCTCTAGTGCTGTATAATGTGAGTTACAGACAGGGTTCATAGCCATGACTGTGTTAAGATACAATACATATATACTGTGAAATGTGACCCATGTCACTGAGGTGTATACACACTAAACCATGATGTGGAAGTTGTGACACAGGTCACTGATGGGTATACGGGTGACACCCCTGCACATCTGCAACCATATTGCTGCAGCCTGGCAACTATGGCCAGACATGGCGAACATGTCGGTACACCATGTCCCACATGACATTCTGTACCACACACACACACACACACACACACACACACACACACACACACAAAGAGCTAGTATGACATTTATGTCCTACACCAGCAACGGAAATGTACTGTATCTGTTGTCTGATGTGGATACTGTACAGGTGACTGCTGTCATGTCGCAACACCCTCAAGATGTTTAACACATCTTATGTGGTTGATTGATGTTACGCCTACACAAGATGTGCACAGGCCTGTAGGATGTCTAGTGATTCCACATCTACAATATGACCATTATACAAAGGCCATGGTTGACCATGTGTAGCCATTGAATGACAGGGTGTACACACAAGCACAACACTTCTACTGTGTGTGTTGTTCCATGTCTCTGGCCATCCACCATGGCCATGTGTGTACATGTGTTGTCCAAATTATTGTGATGGGCATCTATTTCACATGTCTGTGTTGTCCCATATGACATATATGCTCCACTGACAACAGGGTTATGCTGATAAAGGGTGGTATGTGGGATATGCTTTCAGGTTAGATAGGCAGTGTAGCAGCCAGGCCAATAGATGTCATGGACATGTCAAGATAGCACATCACATTGTGTGACATTCATAGCAGGGCTGTGATCCACACTGGTGAAACCTGTGTGCTGGCCATACTCCAGCCCACTGTGTAGTACTGTTTGTATTCACCACATGTGTAGATCAGATCTGTAGTATGTCCCTAAAGTGAACAGCACCTCCACCATTGTATGCACAGCTGTCAACACGTCTGGAAATAAAGTTTGTAAGGATTCATGCTGGTGAGATGATTCACATAGTTTGCAAGTGTTGCACATGGGTAGTCATTGTGATGCATTGCAGGTCCGACCTGTATATTGTGACAGGACCATACATTATGTCTACATGTTGTAAATGGCCACATGGCAGATCGATTTGTGCATTATGGCTCCTGATAAATAATAACACTCTTACCTGCAATGGGCTGCTGTCACAGCGGAACAGCAAAGGTACCTAAATACGAGTAACACAGCAGTATGAGCATAATCCACCTCTGTATAAAGGCTACAGGGTGCAATGTGCAACTCACATACACCAGTATATTAGACTATACTATGGTGTACGCACATGTGTGCATACACAGAGTACCATACTATAGTATGTGGCATGTGTGTATACATGCCTTGCATATGATGTTACATTACATATTGTACAGTGACACATGCAACTATATGGAATATAGTTGTTATAGGTGCAGTACTGACTTACCAGGCAACTCCAGGCTCAGTGGTTGAGAGACACCCACCTCCATAATATCGGCTAAGGCATGTGGATGTGGTTCTGCAGGTGTCCCCAGGTTGGCCAGTAGCTCCTCGGTATGTGTGAGTGGGGGCTGGGTTGGTGGTCCACCACCTGTTGCACCTTGTTCCCTGGCGATTGCATTCACACACTGTTTCACCCATCTAATGAGGTCTGTACAGTGTCTGCGCACCTGCTGGTATGTGTGGGTGTGGCCACCCACATCATTAACCCTCTTGCGAAGTTCCATCCACAGGGCATCCCGCTGTTGTGCATCCTGTGGCACATGGCTGAACAGGATATTGTGATTGTCGAGTAGGTATGGGATGAGGGCCTCATCCTCCAAGCATGTAAAAGGGGGAAGCCTTGCACGCGGCATATCTGGAAGACATAATGATGGAGACAGGTCACAGTAACTCACAGAGACATACAGAGCTACAGCTGAACATACATGTGTATCGCATTAATTAAGTTTAAATAGTTGTATTTGCAAACCTACATGACACTGATGTGTTTGTGTCACACACATGTGACACTCAATGTTGAGTGGATATTATCACCATATATGTGTGTGTGTCACCTGATTACATTGCTCATACTCCATGTGGTTGCTGTCTTGATGTAGGCATGTCTGTTTGCATGTACTGGTGTTCGTACCTATCAGCACATGGCTGGATGTGTCCACATTAATGCAGTCAACCTTGATGCAGTGTATATGTCACATATAAGGACTTACACTGCCTTAACAGACATGACCTGTGACCTGCAGACATGCTCACATAAGGTTTTACATGTATGTGTTCTGCCATATACATCTTCACTGCACTGTACAGCGATTCAACATCCTGCCATGTATTACATGTGTTGCACATGTGATACACATGGGACACTGGCTAGTCAGGTGGTATTTGCAGTGATGGATATCAGCTATAGCATGTACAAAGTCAACTAGTAGGCTATATGCCATGGGCCATGTATGAATCTAGGATGAAAAGTTACCTGGCAGTAGCCAACAGGCATGTCTGTGGGGCCAGGTGGAGCAGTGCCACATTACTGATCCACAGGGTTAATGATACATATACCATGTGTTACCATGCGGTCATCACACCATGTCTGAGAGGGGAGTGATGTGCAGCTTTGACGGACAGGAATACATAGTATGGCAGGACTATGTCAAGTGTATGGGACAAGGATCTGTCCAGCATGTGGTAGGTGGATGTCCATGAAGTATGTGTTCAAGATCAGGATGAGTACGTGTAGCATGTCCAACATCACTGGGTTGGACATGGATTTATTCAGGGTATGCATCATGCTACATAGTGGAGATGGGGAATGGGAAGGCTGGTGTAGGCCATCTGCACATGGCCAATACCCCTTAAAGGAAATATGTGATCTGATATGGGTCACTTGAGTGTTCTGTATGGCTGGACAATGATTTCTATAGTCATGAATGGCACCCTATCATTATTAAGGTTGCCACATATGACTACCTGACAGGTGTGGTGACGTAGCTATCACAGGAAAGACAACTGCCCAGCTGCATCCCTCACACACAAGTGTCCATTATGTTGACCGCTGCCTAGGTGATAGTTCATGGGTACAGGGTTATTAACATAGGAGTGACAATGCGAGTCAGCTATTGCTCCTAGGTGATAGTCATTTGCATACTTCAAGAGGCAGATGCCTTCTGTTTGTCTGTGAGGTATGGACTACAATGAGGGGGAATAAAATTCAATAACCCTAACAAACTGTAGCTGCCACTGGTGTGATGATCATGTATTATTCAGACATCTTCTGTAGTGTTGATTCTGCCAGCAGTCCTGTTGCAAAACACTCCTGTGACATAGGAATGTACATCTAGTATACCGAGTGTAGGTGGTACACAGTATGGGTGATGATGTCCTATGACCTAACAAGGTTATGATATGCAGTGTGACATCAACCATACTGTCATCTGTACTGCTGACATCACTTAATTGATCAAGGTTCATGGCCTTCCATTATCAGTGGTGTCTCCCCCTTTGTGGGTTGTGATACCTGTTGCTGTGCACCATTCAGAGTGTACACAACCTGACATGGAGCTATGTTTTACATGATGTGTACATGGAGAGCATCTTGTTTTGCCATATGTGTATGATACAACCTGTGATGTGGGCAGGTCCCATGCAGACTGAGTGCAGCTTGTACCTGCATAGTTGTGGGTACAGGGGCCCTGTGGTGTACATGGATATATGCTTGTGTACCTGTTGGGGGGAGGGGGCCTTGTGTTTATATTATCCAAGACCCTAGCTGGATTGCTTATTCATGCTAAGCACTTGTTCAGGACTTGTAAGCACTACATAAGCTAATAATTACTATATCACCTAATCTTCCTCATTACCTACAGGTAAGGGTGAACAGGTTTTGTACATACTTTTCTCACTTGCTTAGAGTAATGTAGCTCTTGTACTCACTTTCCTCACTTATCTAGGTGAACGTAGTTCTATATTCAGACATGTCCAAGAGTCAACTGCCAGTGTTCTCACCTGTCTATCTGATGAATCTGGACATCTTGAAGCAATGTACACATTGCCTCATGTACACAGACTAGCCACTCCGCCTACCACCCAACATTACAACATGTGAGAAATGCACTCATCTAGCCAAACTGGAGGTAAACGTCTCTCCAACCAAGCCTGACTGTCATGTGGAGAAGGTAGATATTCGCACAACACCACACTCATCACACAGGTCTCAGTGAATCTACCCCACCATTAACTGGGAAAACTACTCGTGTACCAACACATTAGCTCAACTGTTTCTGGAATTCATAAACACCAATGCCCTGACTCAACATATCCACACACCCACCAGGGGCAACGATATCCTAGACCTAGTCATTACCAACATGAGTGACTGGTGCTCCACACGTGAAGCCAACTCCTCGTTGGTCCGATCAGACCATGTGCTGAACACTGTTGATATCCACATCCCGCACCTAACCCCCATTAAGGGAACCACAGTATAATATGTCTACAAGGCCAACTACATGCTTCTTAAGACAGATGTGGTGGATGTCATGACACCCATGCAGCTGGACAGTACTGTTACAACTGCTGAATCCTACACAAATGCACTCTATAAGCACTTACAGGAGTGCATGGCTTGTGCTATCCCAAACATAACCAGGATGCTATACTCCTAATTAACTAAACCAATCTGGTGGTCCCCTGCCATAAACATATTGTACTACAGGAGGAAGACACTGTTGCAAATGAGGGTACAATACCATGCATGGAGGAGCTCCCTGGCCAGCCTCAGTAAGAAGGTGAGATCTTTTATAAGATCCTCCAAAGCTAGCTATGAAAACTATAACGCAACTAACACTAACAACAACCACAAAGCATTCTATAGCTATGTCACATATATAACAACCAGATCTGCTCTGAGTTACAGCACAAAGGCACAAACATTACAGAAACAATTGATATTGGCAACATCCTGGCAGATCCCTCTCAAAGCTGCACACTCTAAAGGCAATATCACAGCATCCATGGGACCAGACAACATCCTAAGCTGCATTTTACACGAACTTTAGATTGTACTATCTCCCCACCTACACACCATGTTCAATAATAGCCTAACATCGGGCATAGTGCCCCCTGAATGGCGCACAGCAACAGTTATCCCACTCCACAAAGGTGGTGCCACAATGGACCATGGGACCTATTTCCCTATAGGCCTGACTAGCCTGGTCTGCAAGGCTATGGTGCACATCATGGATCACTGTCACAGAGACATTGGGTACCTCCAAACCTTTGACCCCTCCCTGTTTGGCATTGTTAAGGGCGGACCATTCCTCCTAAACCTGGTGGACTTCTTAGAGACAGTTACCAAGGCATTAGATGAGGGTAAGGAGGTCCACACAGCCTACCTAGATCTCTCATAAGCTTTCAACACCATTCCTTCTTCTGGTATTATCAACATACCCATCCACCTGAACATTAACCCCTTCGTCATGTGATGGTTTGCAAAGTGGCTCATGGACAGAATCCACACAGTGGGAGTTGCATACCCTAGGTCCGACTGTATACCAGTTACAACTGGCATCCCCCAGGGCTCAGTCCTAGGACCCCTCATGTTCGGTCTATAATTCTCTGACATACAGACAAGCACAGGAGGGCTTTGGCTGAAAAGGTTTGCAGACGACTGCAAACTAGGGGACATAATTGTTTCCCCAGCTGTTACAGACCCCCTCTGGAAGGGTCGCACTGAGACGGATACCTGGTGTTAATATCATGGTGTCAAGATGAATGCCTAAAAGTGCATAGTCATCCCCTTTGGACACAACTAATTACCCACGGACTACCACATAGGTGCTAGTCCCCTACATACAGAAAAGGTAATATGGGATCTGGGAACCCCAGTAGATGGCAATCTCTCCTTCGATACCCATAATGACAAGGTGGTTAGAATATCCTTCTACATGGCCCCCTAAACTTTAATGGGTTCGCATCCAGGTCAGAGGGACCATTGTGACTTTACACATGTCATATTAGACCCATTAAAGGATACAACACTCCATTTGGGATATACTTTACAAGACATTTGCAACAGCTTGGAAGACCACACCAGTACCACCCCAAGAGGATTATTGACCTCAAACAGATGTCCTATGCAGCTTAACCTATGAAACTCCAGTTGTACTCAGTTGCATACCGCATACTTACAGGTGATCTCTGTTTGACATACAAGGCCCATGTCCAGTCCTGTATTGCTGGATATACTCCACCTAAACAGAAGCCCCTGAGAGCCACATGCTCTAGGGATATACACCTAACCACAATGATGAGTAGGACGTGCTGACAAATAGACTCCTGACCAGGACAATCCCCATGCTTTGGAACATGATTCCAATGTACATCAGGCAGGGCCCCTCATGAGCACTCTTCAAGGGAAACCTTGATGTGTGGATGGGAGACAGACATGTACCCCGGGGATCACTGCAGTGGCTCTGCTGTTCAGAGGCACAGGGAATTATTGGCTCTGCCATTCAGAGGCACAGGGAACCAACCTATGGGGGTGGCAAAAGCCAACACATGCTAGCTAGGCTTACAGATACCCTTGGTAAGACAGCCTAGTACCTACCTTTGCACATATTACATGTCTTATGTGCATGGTTAGTTAAATAGCTCTTCCATTTTACTTTGCTATCATGCTGATAAACTGTCACCTCACTAAAAGACATATGTATCTTGTTATTGTGTATTGTAAATGCCAATTGACATAACTAATGTTTGCCTAACATTACAGTAATGCTATGTAGCTTGCAATCCATATCGGCCTACAATACTGTACATTACACAGTTATTGGCACAATATCCCACAATGCAAATCATACTTGCACAGTGGCACAACCTTCCACATGTTATTCTCTGTAATACACCCATACATATGGCTACAGTTACAATATATCAACATGTAGGTATTTTAGATACAGAAATAACTATTGTATGCAACTATTACAGTACATATGGGACATAATTATGTCCTACAATCCCAGGACATTTGCCACGTTTAATATATTTGGTCAGGACACAACCGCCCAAAGAGGGAGTGTCCCTCACAAAGTGGGACAGGTGGTAACACTGTCATTGGCTCATGTCCATAGCACATATTTGTAATAGTGTATAGGCATATACTCTCTATATCCTTTGTTCATAAAGGTTGGTAGTGGCGGAATGTGTTATTGCTATGGTCCATATTATACACATATATGAACACGTCAACCACTGTATATGGGAGACCTATGGAATACCGAAACCACAGTGTTCTGACGCAAACAGTACCGAGACCAGACTCCCATACCCCCACATTACCGACATCGACAGTAACTCGTGAAGGTAACACGAACATGGAACACACACATGCACACACAGACACACTGCTACCCAACACATCCAAACAAACCATCCTACACTACGTATGAGTAGGTGGCCAAGCCCCCCTACACCCCCCATGTAGGTGTCTGCACCACCCCTACTTTAATATTCTACATCCTAGGTCACGCAAACAGATGCACAAAGCTAACCCACAACCACACATTACAGTTCCCCAAGAACATACACCACACACAGAACACACACTTACACAAACTACGGCCCTAAGAAACACACTTACACACAGTAACCTACCCGAACCGCAACACCAGAAGCACTGACTAACTGTCCATTAACATCATGAGATTACACCTCGAGCATCTGGAGTTTCGGTACTGTGTTTTTTCGGACCTTAAGCCTCGGGATTACGCGCATCGGTATGTAAAGCAGTCAGTATGTGGTAGGTATCCCATTTATATGTACCTCCATGGTTATGTAAATGTTGTTAACCTATCTATCTATCTACATATATATGTATATCCCCATATATTGACATCTCTCTCTCTCTCTCTCTCTCCCTTTCTATACACACATATATATATATATATATATATGATGATGTATATATATATATATATATATATATATATATATATATATATATATATATAAAAACATACACCTTTCATTGAGTACATGCTGGTTTGTCCTATTTCAACACATTTCTACCTTTTGTGTTTTATCCTGTCAGTATACACGACTGCCATTGGTACATCTCAGGTAGCTTAGTGGTATGTTATTGTGATGAATGTGTACATGGTTGCATGTTCTAATCCTGGCAATGATATCTTACCTCTCAGAGCAGGCACTGGTAGTGCAAGGGTGATTAATGCACATTTTAGTGGTTGTGTGTTCCACATGTTTATTATTCTGTGGAGAACTACCTATATATGCAAGCTGTGTTTAAGGTATACTATGTAACATGTACACATCTGTGATGATTCCTGTCAGGGATACTCCCCATTATTTAGAACTACATCCCTGATTACATTATACAAAACCCCTCACTGACACTCCGGGGAATCCTTGCAGAGTGGGTGGTGAACAATAGCTACACCCCAGGGATCCCACAAGTGGCTCTGCTCCACAGAAGGACAGTTAGTTAATCGATGGGGTGGCGACAGTAGACACATTTTGCCTATACTTATGAGTGGCCTCTGAGGTTGGGCATGTACCTACCTATGTATCTATGAACCTGTAAATACAGTATGGACACATGCTGATAGCTTCATTTACTGTTCAGGTATTGACTTACCTTGTGCTAATGGCAGTTCTGTGTACAATAGTTGAGGGCTACCTATGTAGGATGCTCACAGTAGACCACCTATACATGACAATTTACAGGTGGTCGTGTGTGTGTGCCATCCATGTTTGCTGTGTGTGCAGGTGGAGAAGGGTGTCAGTCCATGAGTGCCTACACTGTCAGTGTGTGTGCTATACGTTCCCTCTTTGCCAAGGCATGGGCATACTGGGCACGCCTCTGTCTGCCTACTGGGGCTAGCACAGGGTGTTCATGGTCTGAGTCCCCCTGTGCCTGTGGGTCCCTTGGCAATGGTGGTGGGCTGTGAGGGCCTTCACCATTCTGTCCCTGCTGAAGCTGTTTCCACAGGATCATATTGTGTAACATGGCACATACTGTGAAGATGTGGGCACACGTTCCTGGAGAGTACTGTAAGGCTCCACCAGATATGCATCCCAAACACATGCTCTCTGATGATTCTGGTTTCTGCATGTGCCTCATTATGGCGTTCTTGCATAGCTGTGTGTGCATTTCTGATGGGAGTCATCATCCACGGTTCCAGTGCATAGCCAGCATCCCCCACCAGGTGGCCATATGGGATGTCCCCCCTGGCAAATACCTGATACAGCTGTGAGGCATGCCAGATGTGGGAGTCATGATAGCTTCCAGGGCTGCCAGCACACACATCCATGATAATTCCCTGGGCATTGCACATGACCTGGCAGTTGATGGAGGGGAATCCCTTGTGGTTTATGTAGCACCTACCCTGCTTACCGGATGGTGACTTGATGTGTATGTGCGCACAGTCTATTGCACCCAGTACCTCCAGGTAGTCTGCCACATGGTGGAAGAGATGCATATTGCTGGCCAACTCTTCCTGCTTCGGGGGAAGTATATGTGCTCATTGGCATGTGGTAACATGGCATCCAGGAACTGCTGGAGTACCCTGGATGCTGATGCCTGTGAGATCCCCATGATATCCCCAGTTGGCCTTTGGAAGGTACCTGTGGCTAGTATTCTCAAGCTTACACATACCTTCGTGTCCACTGGGATGGGTTCCCCTCTGTTACTTCTGGCTCTGAGGCGTGGCCGGCACAGCTCAACAAGTTGCTATATGATGTCCCTGTCCACCCTGTAATGCTCTACTATCCCCAGATCATGTAGCCCCTGGTAGGTTACCCTGGGTTTGAGCACTCTTCTCCTCCTCCTGTGCCTGAGATGGTTGTCAGCATCATCCTTGACACCACTGTCAGTCTCCAACACATGCTGGTGAATCAAAGCTATGGTGGCCCTTAACATATACATATTAAAAGTTCCCTGTCTGTATACACCAATGGGGCAGAGTGTCTGGGAATACACAAGTGTGTGTGTGTGGGGCTTTCACACCTTATACTATTGTGCAATGGATGATGCTGGTGTAATTGGGTGTGTTTGTGCTATTCCAGCTGCAGGGTATCTTAATTATTGGTTTTACAGCAGGTACTGCTATTGTGGGGCTTTTGGTGTTGACTTACACTTGTCTGCCGTGATTCATCTATTGCCCTTTACTTCTATTTTCAAACTGATTCCCCTCCCATTGTCAGGCATGCATCCAGCCTTTCTTGTTTTGTGCTTCCACAACCCAGGATTGTGTTGGGAAATGTGTTATGTAGCTGATCTACTGCAAGTTTGCTTTGTTCTGCTGTGACAGTTCTCTTTTCTTTGCTGTGCAGCACCTCCCCTTTCCTGTTCTGCAGGTAGCTCCTAGCAGCCGTGTTAGCTGTTGTCTATGGCCCACTGTGAGTTTCTAGGTGTTAATTACTCATTTGTACTCCAATTCCCATGCTGCAGCATTTCCTTATTGTCTTCCCGTATCCTTCCTGTTTCAGCTGTGGTGCGTGCTGTGCACAGCCATTTACCGGGTTTCACACGTGTTTTCATCCACGTTCACATGAACTTTCAGTTACCTTGTGTGCTCTCAGCTAAGCAAAGCTGTGGCTACTTCCACACCCCTATCCTGTGGCTTTGCTTAGCAACACGGATTAGCAATGATCCAATGTGCTTACAGCTATGGTGGCGCGCCCCTCTCTTGATGTCATGTTTACCTCCAGGCCACTCCTCGGTGTTGTAACGCTACACCGTGTGGTACATCCTTATGCCGGCGGGGCATTTGCGATTCAGTATTACTTGACTCATTTGCATGGCATTGACTGCTGATTCCTAGTTACCACACAGAACACTGTCACAGACCCTTAGGAACCCTTGCACCATGGTTGTGGTGTAGCCATTGACTATTATGTGGATATCATGAATTGCGTTACATTACAGTTTTATGATATCTAAATATATTTTCCTTGTGATCCCGTTTGTGCATCGATGCACTGCGGTTTTACTTTGCGTTGGTGTGGCCATGACATTAAATGTTATTTTTTATATGTTGCGCATGTTGTTTTATGCCATTGGCTATATATTTAGCCATTGGCATATATTAACATTATAATACGTAAGTTTGGTCCACTTTCATGGCTCCGATTTTATGTTTGACAAAATGTAAACCTTTTTTTTGGTTTACATTTCTACATGCTTACGCTATGCCTGCACCACTTCATGAATCGCTATATACCTTCATTTGCATGCTACACTGCTGTGCATGGGGTAATTAGCATACATGCATCGGGAGCTGCGCAGCTCTGGTGTACACTGGTAATGCACGTGGAAACAGCTCTTACCTGAATCACTCGGCGGCCATATTTGGCACTAGATCGCTGACGCTACTCCGGCGCATGGCGCAAGCTTCATGAATCCCGGGGGTATCTATCTCTTGTAGGAGGAATGGAATGGCTTTATGGTTTTTGACTTCCAGCAGCTGCACCACATCTGAGCAATGGTCTATCTGTGTGTATTATAGCACATAGGTGCTAAACCCTGGCAGCTTCTAGTGATGGGGGATAGTGCGAGAAACAGAGTCTGATGACCAGATGTGTGTGATGTCATTCTGTGCAGCAACAATGTTTTAATATTAGAAGAGTCTGAAGTCTCGGCATCATTCTGTTTTCTGTCTTGGATCTGACAACAAGGACCACTCACCCACATTATCTTGCCTTGCTTTATTCAGTAAGTCGGAACAGTAATTCTTTAAGTCAATCAGGAATAGATAGTGAGACTAGCTAAATAATGTCTTTCTATAATTGTGATTTTTTTTATCAGTGTTATTTTTAATATTCACTGTGAATGAAACTCTGGTGTAAATAGATATTTAGTATTTTCATGTTCTTTTATTATTTATTATTAAATATATTTAAACTTCTCATTGTGGATGGTCCTTTTAGAAAAATATTTAGGTTTTGAGAGTATTTGCATATATTTATTTGGAGATAACTCTGGCCACTCCTGAAAGCCTGGTTATTTGTTCAACATTACCATTTGTATTACTATTAATTTCACTCAGTATAATGGGATACTCTTTTAAGAGCCTTATAGTAACTGACCGGTGGCAGTGAATCTACATTATAGTCTGGGCAAAGTTGGTAGAGCTGGTAATCTGTGCCAGCCTTTTCCAGGTGTGTGTGTGTGTGTGTGTGTGTGTGTGTGTGTGTGTGTGTGTGTGTGTGTGTGTGTGTGTGTGTGAGAAAATTAAATCTCAAAGAGTGTGTGTCAGCTACTTAGGCAGAGACACAAAGAACTGGTTTCACAGAGAGGGTGCTGGAGGACTTGGCTTGTTCATTCTACTGAGAACCTAACCCTAAAGCTGTCCCAGTGGGGAGTCTTATTGGGGAGACAGATGGAGACATCCAGACCCTGGGCTGAGTGTGTGCACTGTGTGCTCTTAAGGGAAATTTTGCTTGATGCAGAGAAGTCTGCATTTGGAAATACTGAGTGTATCCATTTGTATTCCAAGTGGACATCCCTCTGCAGTGTCAGTGGTGAAGATTCAGGCTCCTTGATTACTGGTCTGGAGTGGGGATGTCACACTAAGTATGGCATGTCTACACTGCAGAAAGGCATTTGACTGCATCCCATATTCATGGATAATGGAATGTGTACAGATGTATAAATTACACCCTACATTGATCAATTACATTGCTGTGACAAACCAGTTTGCACTTGAGCCATGACAAAGTGCAGATTATCCTCCCAGGGTTAAAGGTTTTAAGGGGGATATTCCAGGGATGATTCTTTGTCCCCACATTTTTTTTGCCTTTAATCCGTTAAGCTGTTCACTTAATGGATCAGGCCATTATTACAATTTGTCTCCCAGAAATCAACCTTGCTAAAGACTTCTCATCTACTTTTTGTGGATGACTTAAACATGTATAGTTCATCAGAAGATGGGATGAAATCACAAATACAAATGGTTAAAACTTTTTCAGATGATATAAGAAATATATTTGGTCTTGATAAATGTGCAAACACAATTTTAAAAAATGAAAGTTATAGCTCCAAGAAAATATCAGCCTGGGACAGGAATGTGATGTAAAGGAACTGAGCAGGCCAGAGTGTATAAACATTTAAAAATAGATGAAGAGTTGGCAATAAAATATGGACATATGAGAATAAATCTCAGTAAAGAATACTTCAGAAAACTGAAACTAATATTGAAAACTGCCTTGACATCTAGAAATAAAGTTTAAACTTTAAAGCAATTTGCTCTTCCTGTCCTAACTTACAGCTTTGTTGTGATTGATTAGCCCCAAATAGTATTGAATCAATTGGATGTGAAAACAAGATATATGCTTTATTCTTATCAAATGATATATAAAAATGAGTGTATATCAAGATAATGTACTCTTCACTCTGAAGGTGGTATGAATCTCTTCAAAACAGACTACACGTATAGATCTGCAATTATGAGATTGCATACATATCTGCTGACCTCATCAGATAAAACATAGTGGCAGTTTTAAAACGTGAGGAGGAGAAATCTAAGATGACATCTTTGCTTACTTTAGCAGAAACATTTTGGAAAAAATCAGGAATGGAAATCAAACCAGAAGAAAACAGCAACTAAATGTGCCAAAAAAAGAAATAATATAAGGAAAAGGATCAGATATGAAAAAAAACTGTAAAATCTACAAATACAGTAGCAAGTACAGATATATTCTGGAACAACCTCATGCTGACCACAATTTGATACAGAAATGGTTATGGAGAGGTGAGCTGAACCAAAATATTAAAGGCCAACAATGGTTGCCCAAGATAGTAGACCGCATACACATTTGTTTACAAAGTCTATAGAATAAGTGTGAGAAACATACAAATGTAGGTTTTGTAAATGAATAAGAAATTGCCCATGTCATTGCTGGGTTTGATACACTTTTGGCTTAGCTTCTCTACACTAAAACACAATAATATGATAAGACTGTTGCTCTAGGGACTCTGCAAACAAGGCAATATAGAAGTAGCTGAGAAGCATTTAAACACAAACCACAAAGCATTATAGAAAATAATGAAGTTTATATCACATTATCAACTGTTCAAAAAATAGATGGAAGAAAAAAAAAGACGAGTAGCAATAATCACTGAAACTGTTACACCAAGTGGAAACAGTATCTTGCATACAGAGATGCACAAAGTCATAAAATACCAGGATTTGCAGGCAATGTGGAAGAAGGATAACCAGACAGTTCCAATAGTAGTAGGAATGATAGGACTAGTAAAAAAAACAAACTTATAATCATACTTAAATATGCCACCAATACATCTAATCACATATGAAATGGAGAAGAAGAACATTCTGGATACATTGTGAGTGCTGAGAAGAGCACTTTTGGCAAACATCAAAACTCGAAACAATACTAATTTTATGAACTCTAACTGAACCCTCACTTAGGAATGGAGTCCCTTCCTGTCAAGGTATTAGAAGCCCAAAACACTTGCAGAAATTAAACCAATATAAATATAACCTTCTATGTGGTGCAATGTCCTTGGTGTACGTTATATTGGTGTGGAGGACATCCCACATGTGGGGGGGGGGGGGTTCAGGAGATCCACACATCTAAAACATTTTCAGCTAGGCACAGCATAGCAAAACATATTTAATAAGTTGAGTTTCACTCAACTTTGTTGTGATCACCTGTACTAGATCTCTTATTAAAGTCATATAGATGAAGTGACTTTCATCATTAATCTCCTTTTCAACCTAATTAGAAGTCAAATTTTAGGTGATCTATAATTAAGTCCTCTGAGGGACAGCAGACTGCATGTAAATCTTCTACACATAAGGGGAAAAAGCAAAACCACAAAGAGGATAAATCATTGAAAGGTAAAACAGCAGTAACCAGTCTAATAAGAGTGTTCCCACAAAGAGGATGGAAGCCACATACAGTCTTCCCATTACAAACACTTATTCCACGTCTCTTTAGTGGTTGTTCCAGTGTCTGCAGATACTTGTCATCATTTTGGTGTTTAGTTCTTAAGTTCTTCCATTTTGAGTTGGTAAGCAGTCTCTGGTTATTGCAGTAGTTCAGTTCTAATCTGACCAGGTGCAACAGATAACAGACACCAGCACCATCACTGGATGCAGCTACCCCTGCAGCATCTGTTGTTCCCAACTGACTAACATAGGATACCTCAACACTGGTCAGCTATAGCAGTCATTACCAGTATTCTTAGTGGATTTACTGGAGTCTGAGGAGGATGCTTTCATACAGGGTTCCCTTTTGAAATATCAGCACTTGAAATGCCGAATGCCAGCCTAGACACCACTGATGACAGTTCCACCAATATCACAGTTGCAACTGGGGGCCATACATGGAGAAGGATATCAGCCTGTTAGAAGAACTCCAGAAAGAAATTGCAAGAAGAAAAAACAAAAAACAAAAAAAATCTCGCTTTTTTCCCCACTTTCTGAAAGGTAAGAATGTTCAGTCACAGATTTGCTGTTCTGAACTGTTTGGAAGTTTCTAGAAGGCCAGTGCTTACTTGGGCTAAAGGGAAGTCTCTGTGTTCACCAGTGGGAGTGGTTATCACTGAACAAGCCTGCCTGTCCCTGGAGGAGTGGTTACTACCTAGAAGCTGTAGTTTTATTGGCCATTTTGGGTCAATTATAAAGTCCTTGATCTGTCTCTCTTAAAACCCGGCTGCCTTGTGGTTTTGGCGTCTTTTCAGGCTTGCTAGTTGTTTCTGAAGCACCTACCAAGGGGAGAAAACGCTGAGAGAAGAAAAGGAGCCACTTTTGTGATTTTAAGTATTTTCTTCTGATTTTTTGTTAAGTTTTACTGCTTTGCCGCCTACTTTTTGACATTTTCCGTCTTGCTAAAGTTTATATCTGTAACAGTAACAGTACTTGGAACACATCTAGAGCCTGTTTACTGCATTTCCTGTGTTGCACTTAATTTAAAATCGTTTTTTTTTCTCTAAAACTGCTTTTTACCTGTTTTTGGCCTAGCACTCAAGTGTGGGGTCATTTATTGCACTGTTGTGATTATTTTACTGCTTGTGTATCTCTGCTACCTTTAAACTACAACAAAAAGAAAAAAAAATCTTGCTTTTTCCCACTTTCTGAAAGTTAAGAAAGTTCAGTTACAGATTTGCTGTTCTGAACTGTTTGGAAGTTTCTAGAAGGCCAGTACTTACTTGGGCTAAAGGGAAGTCTCTGTGTTCACCAGTGGGAGTGGTTAACACTGAACAGCCTGCCTGTCCCTGGAGGAGTGGTTACTACCTAGAAGCTGTAGTTTTATTGGCCATTTTGGGTCAATTCTAAACTCCTTGATCTGTCTCTCTTTAAACCCGGCTGCCTCATGGTTTTGGCGTCTTTTCAGGCTTGCTAGTTGTTGCTGAAGCACCTACCAAGGGGAGAAAACGCTGAGAGAATAAAAGGAGCCACTTTTGTCATTTTAAGTATTTTCTTCTGATTTTTTGTTAAGTTTTACTGCTTTGCCGCCTACTTTTTGGCATTTTCCAGCTTGCTAAAGTTTATATCTGTAACAGTAACAGTACTTGGAACACATCTAGCACCTGTTTATTGCATTTCCTGTGTTGCACTTAATTTAAAATAGTTTTTTTCCTCTAAAAACTGCATTTTACCTGTTTTTGGCCTAGCACTCAAGAGTGGGGTCATTTATTGCACTGTTGTGATTATTATGCTGCTTGTGTATCTCTGCTACCTTTAAACTACAACAAAAAGAAAAAAAAAAAATCTTGCTTTTTTCCCACTTTCTGAAAGTTAAGAAAGTTCAGTCACAGATTTGCTGTTCTGAACTGTTTGGACGTTTCTAGAAGGCCAGTACTTACTTGGACTAAAGGGAAGTCTCTGTGTTCACCAGTGGGAGTGGTTAACACTGAACAGCCTGCCTGTCCCTGGAGAAGTGGTTACTACCTAGAAGCTGTAGTTTTATTGGCCATTTTGGGTCAATTCTAAACTCCTTGATCTCTCTCTCTCTTAAAACCCTACAACTCTCTTTTTGCGTGGTTTTGCGCACTGAGCAGCATCGGGCAGCGCCGCCTAAATAGGTTTAAACTATTCCAGGCTCCACAAAGTCTGCTCTTCACTTTTTCCCTTAGAACTGTTCAAACTCTCAAATTAATCACTCTATTCTCTTTCTAAAGCCCTGCACTTGCTCAGCTCTTATAAGGAAACACTAACTAACTAAAGCACTACACCCTCCTTGACTTCTCATAAGTATTAGGCTCCCGATTGGTCCTTCCTGACCAAGTGAAAAATCAGTTTCCTTCCCTAATCTGATCAGTAAAAAAACAGTTCCCTATACTAATCTGGTATGTCCAAGGGTCAGTTTCAAGGTTACTCTCCAGTCCAGCTGGTGAATCTGGGAATTTTGAGGCAATGTTACAATTGCCTTATGTACACAGACAACCCTCTCCTCCTTCCAACAAACTCTAATACATGTGAGAGATGTAGTTACACAGCCAAACTGGAGGCAGAGCTCTCTCAACCCAAGACTGGCACAGTCAGTCAGGAGGAAAAGGTAACCACCCACACCACAAATCCAGTCTCACATAGACCTATTGCATCTGCATACCCAACACATAAACACACAAAAACATCCTCGGAGGCTCTAAATAAAAATCTGCCTAAACAGAAAAGACCTCCTAAGCAGATATCCAAGCAACAGCCACTCCTCAACAATACCCATGAATCACATATCTCACAAAATCAGTGTGCCTCACAGTCACAGCCCTTAAGGCCAAACAACACACCAAATACACTTGTTATAGGGGACTCTATTGTCCGCCACCCTGACGTCCCGCTCACCAGACTGAACAAGGAGAAGGTCACTGTAAGCTGCCTGTTGGGTGCCAGGATCCACCACATAACGCAAGCACTCAGGTCACTCCAAAGCAAGTACAAGTATGACTCCGTCATTGTCCATGCTGGTGTGAATGACCTGAGACGTACCTCCCTGGACTACATGAAAAGAGACATAGAGGAGCTCTCTGACCATGCAGCCCAGGCTGGTATGACCCTGACCTTGAGTAGCATCTTGCCCTCACCAAGAATGATGGCACAGTATAAAGACAAAATGATCAGTTTCAACAATTGGCTAAAGTATTGGTGTCATTCAAAGGGGATCCAGTGTCTGTCAGCCTGGGATGACATGCTCGACAAGCCACGTTGCTTCGCTAGGGACGGCTTGCACCTGTCACCCTTAGGCTTTTGTATACTGGCCAAGACTCTTGCCACCCCCATAGTGCCTTTTTTAGGCAAGGCTCAAAGGACAAACCCACCTCCATAGACAACCCAAGGATAAAAAAAATAAAGGTAATGCTACTCAATGTTAGAAGTCTAAACCTCAAGATGCACACACTCAAGGCTCTTCTCAGTATGGAAAAAATCGATGTCTGTGCAGTAACAGAAACCTGGTTCAAGGCTCCTGAGAGCACCCCAGCACTACCAGGTTATAACTCATACCATGTGTTTCTGCCCCAAAACTCAGACCGAAGCACAAAAGGAGGGGGAGTATCTATATTCATCAAAGATACCTACACCTCCAGGTTAGTGGCACTGCACGAAGCATCAGAAACCATCCATGTGCAACTAACAGTGGACAAAACTGCCTTTCAGTTTGTAGCCTGCTACAGAACACCCTCCCTATTACAGGAACCCCACTTGGCATTCCTGAGAATACTGGAGAATATGAAGGTCTCTCCAAACACTATGTTATTGGGTGACTTCAACTACCCAAACATTGACTGGGAAAACTACTCAAGCCCAAACACCCTCACCTAATGGTTCCTTGAATTTATAAACTCTAATGCAATGGAACAACTGGTCACCACTCCCACAAGAGGGAACAACATATTGGACCTGGTCATCACCAACATGGGGACTCTATGTTCCACACCAGAGGTAAATCCCTCATTGGTAAGATCAGACCATAAACAAATTTCCCTGGACAGCCATATCCCGTCCCCACCCCCCAGCCAAGGAAATCACTGTAAAGAATTTCTCAAAAGCCAACTTTGCACTTCTCAAGACTGAGGTGGAATCCTTCAAAGCCCCTGGGCCAGAGGAAAATACAGCCCAATATGCAGAATCCTTTACAAATGCATTCTATGAGCACCTGCAGGAATGCATGGATCGTGCTATCCCAAATAAAACCAAGACTCACTCCTCCAAAAACAGGAGACCGGTCTGGTGGACCCTGGCCATAAATAAGCTATACAAAAGAAGAAGGAAGCTACTGCATGACAGAGCAAAATCCCAAAAAGGGAAGGCATCTCTGATCAGTATTAGCAAGAAACTTCGATCCCTCATAAAATCATCAAAGGCCAGTTTCGAAAGAAAAAGTGCCCTAGACACTAAAGATAATCACAAGGCCTTCTTTAGTTATGTCAGGAACATGGGCAGAAACTCCCAGATATGCTCTGAATTGCTGCATAACAGTACAAAATACACCAAACCTACAGAGATAGCCAACATCCTGGCAGACAGATTCAGTGCAAACTCCCCCCACTTCCCCCCCAAAGCAGCAAATGCCTATCCCAACTGAATGTAACCTCCCTGACATCACAGATGCACAGGTGAAAGCTGCCCTCTCCAAAGCAAAAAACACAGCATCTATGGGACCAGACGGTGTCCCAGGCTGTGTATTACATGAGCTCCAAGAAGAATTGAACCCTCACATTAAGTCACTGTTCAAACTTAGCCTTACTACAGGATATGTACCCAAAGAATGGCGTACAGCTACAGTGGTCCCACTCCACAAAGGTGGTGCCACAATGGACCACGGAAACTATCACCCCATAAACCTGACTAGTCTGGTCTGTAAAGCTATGGAGTGTATTATCATGGAACTCATAAACAAAGACATTGGGAGCCTCCAGACACTGGACCCTACCCAATTTGGCTTTGTTAAGGGCAGATCTTGCCTCTTAAACCTAGTTGATTTCTTTGAAACAGTTACCAAAGCCATAGATGAGGGCAAGCTAGTCCACACAGCCTACCTGGACCTCGCAAAAGCCTTCGACACAATACCCCACTCGGGCATCATAAATGAGCTTACCAACTTAAATATCAACCCCTATATCAGAAGATGGGTTGCAAACTGGCTCAGAGATAGAACCCACATGGTCAGAATCGCAGGTGCCATGTCCAAATCCAAACCAGTTACAAGTGGTGTCCCACAGGGCTCAGTTCTGGGACCTCTCTTGTTCGGTATATACTTCTCTGAGGTTCAGGCTAACACGGGGGGATTATGGCTGACAAAGTTCGCAGATGACTGCAAATTGGGGGCCATAATTGAATCTCCAGCTGATGCAAGCATCCTCCAAAAGGGTCTCACAGAGACGGATGCTTGGTGCCAGAGCCACGGCCTCAAGCTAAATGCTAAAATGTGCATAGTCATCCCCTTTGGGAAAAACAAGGTGCCCACAAATTACCACATAGGTGGTCATCCATTAAGTACGGAAGAAGTAATTAGAGATTTGGGGACCAACGTAGATAGTAATTTCTCCTTTGATAATCATGTTGCCAAAGTGGTTAGAAAGACCTTCTATATAGCCCACCTTATCATGAAAGGGTTTGCATCTAGATCAAGAGAGGTCATTGTGTCCCTCTACTCGTCACTCATCAGGCCCATAATTGAATACAATGCCCCTTTTGGGATGTACCTTACCCGACACCAGCAGCAACTGGAGAGACCCCAAAAGTACCTCACCAAGAGGATCATGGGCTACAAACAGATGTTCTATGCAGCTCGACTAAAGAAACTCCAGCTCTACTCAGGTGCTTACCGCCTACTCAGAGGCAATCTATGCCTGACGTACAAAGCCACGTCAAACCCAGAATTAATGGACATGCTCCACCTCAAAAAATCCAAGTCCCTTAGAGCTACACGCTCCAGGGACCTAAACCTCAGCACAAAAATAAATAGGACATGCTGGAGGGATAGATTCATTTCCCAGAGGCTCCCCTCACTCTGGAATAGAATCCCAATTCATGTTAGACATAGCCCCTCATTGACCCTCTTCAAGCGAAATCTTGACGCGTGGATGGGAAATCGCAAATTCACCACTGGGATCTCTTCTGTGTTCCTGCTAGACAGAGGCACAGTAAACTAATCTTAAAAGAGTACCTTCTGTGACCTACTTTACAGAGGCACAGTAGGCTAATCTAATAGGGAGGCGGAAGCCAAATACACTCTGGCTAGGCTTATAAATGCCCTAGGGCAGATAGCCTAGTATCTACCTATGAACCTATGAACCTAAGGGATGGAAGGGAAGGGGTATGACTGGTGACTCAGGAAGACAGACATCTTTTCACTAGAGAATAGAACAAATTGGGGGGGGCATGATATTGGTGTACAAGATCATGCTGGAGAGCTGTGAAAGTGTGAACTTGAATAGAAGGTATTGGGGAACTGGCAAAAAATGTACACTGTAGAGATCAACTATTCTTCGGATCTGCAAAAATATTTATTTGCATAGAGGGTTGTTGACTTGTGGAATGGACTTCCAGAATAGGTGATGGGGAGAGAATCTTTGGAGGCATTCTTCCTGAGCCCTTGGGCCAGCCCCTTCACCACAAAAAGCTACTTCGCTACAAATGCCTGCAACCATCCTCTACCAGCTGCATGGGGAGACTAATCCCAAACAAAGGCAAGAGGAGACTAAAGAAGCACAACGCCCAAACTGGTGCCCAGTCTGGTGGACCCTGTTAGCAACAACAAAAAAAACAAACAAAATAGAGCAAAATCCTTGAAAGTTAAATAAAATCTTATAAGGAAACAAAAAAGAAGAGTCATAAAAATAAAAAAAACCAGGATAAGATCCAAAAAAAATCAAGCAAGAAAAAGACAAATGTAAAAAACGCTTAGAATTTAGTTAGAAATAGCTAGGCAGATATAGTCAGAGCCTAGAATTAGATGGAAAGATGCACATTCCCACACACACACATTACTGACATACTTGGCTGTTCAGTGCCCCCTTCCCCCCCTTCCCCAGACATCCCCATACCCCCACCAGGAGGCCCCTAAGCCCTCCAAAACCCCCCAAACCCCAGGTGCTCTCTGCAAAAACACCTCTCAAAACACCCGGATGGTGCATGAACATGAAGTCCCCGTATGAGGATAATGTGAACCTTTGAAGGAAGCCCATTTTAAGTTTAATTAGCTGTCCCCATCCAAGGCCAAGGGTTACCCAAATCAGGATCCAGTTCACAAAGGATAGAGGCTGCGCCCACCACACAAGGAGCACTCCACCATTATCACAAGGGACCCTCCCTTATCTGCAAAGCCATGGCCTTAACTCAGGATGGATCTCATGCATCATCAAAAGACAACATAATTTGGATGGAACCCAACAAAGACATAGGAACTTAAACTTGGTTGACTTTGCTCAGTTTTGGTTCCTTTATTGATCCATCCCTTTCAGAAACTACACATTTTTTTGGAGTAAGCAGGCAGACCACAGCAAACCCAAAGGGACCAGCCCTCTACACACCTTCACCCAAAATCCTCATCACAATACCCACTCAGGTATCATCAAAGATCATCAGCAAACAGCTAAGTGACAACATACACAGTGCCATGGCTGCAATGGACATGTTGCTGGAGGTCACAGTGTCAGAAGTGAGGAGTGTCAGTGGTGTCCTCAGCAGTCAGTGGTGGTCTCTGAGGTATCTTCTCCTGGGTGAAGTACAAGCAAACACTCTAGGAGCAGACCACACACAGTTATGACAGGAGTATGACACTGACAACTGACGCCAGATAAACACATCTGACACAAAGACCTCACACATCACTCACAGAGCAGAAACGGAATAAGAGTGCCAGAGCCATGGGAAAACTAGTTAAATGCCAAAGACAAGTTAATACCAACCCTAAAAAACAAGGTTTTACCTAGCTACCATATAGTGAAGAATCTCAAGCACAGAAGAAGTCATCAGGGATCTGGCACCCCATAGTTGACACCTGACTTTGGTAAAGTAGTGTTACAAAGAAGTTAGTAGTTAACAAAGTAGTAAGGATTTCCGATTATTGCCCAAAGGATCAAGAATCAAAGCACACTCATCACTCATCAGGTTACCAACCCACTCATGATTGAGTACAATGCCCCAATACCAGATTCCTGCAACATCTGGAACAGCTCACAAGCACCTGCAGGAAAAAAGTTCCTCACCAAAAAAAAGGATACCAAAAAAATAAATATGTCTTATGTTGCTGAACTTGCTCGACTGAAAGAACTCCAGCTCTATTCAGTCTCATACCTGTTGCTGACCTGACATGCCATGTAAGGCACTGATTTGATGAATGTGCTTCACCTCAAAAATCAAAATCCCTCAGAACCCACAAGGAAGGGCGACTTAAAAAACGAGGGTTGAGTTTTAACGCTTGAGGGGAAGGACACATTCATTCATGACAGAGACTCTATGCTGTGGAACAAAAATCCCACATATGAGGACAGGCAGCTGGAGGCAGAGCTGTTAGAGAATGTTCATAAATGGGATGGGGATCGCAGATATACCCCAGGGATTACTTCAGTGTCACTGCTTGACACAGCACAACAAAAATAATAGGTTAATTTTTAATCCAAATAAAAGGTAAAAGCCAAAATAATAAAGGGGGGGGGCTTATAAATGCCCTTGGGCAGATAGCCTAGTATGAACCTATGAACCTATAATGGGATAGGTGTCCTTAAGTTGCAGAATAGCAGATCATTCACATCACATTTCCACATGCTTTATTGCCTGAGATCATCTGCCCACTCCATATAGG
Organism: Protopterus annectens; assembly: GCF_019279795.1. NCBI lineage: Eukaryota > Metazoa > Chordata > Ceratodontiformes > Protopteridae > Protopterus > Protopterus annectens. The sequence goes on along the minus strand of NC_056733.1, from coordinate 1,763,492,857 downwards.
AGTGATGTTATGTGCCTCATAATGTATTGGTTTCTTTTTATTTGGAGAGCAAAGGCTTATGGAGAAGTAGAAAAAAAGCAATTTTATGCTGCGATTTACTGATTTCTCCCCCTTTGTTTGGATTCCAGAAGATGTACAGCACTGAGTATATATGATTGCCTCTTTTGTGTCTGAACTATGTACTCATTACTAGACTGTTTACTTACAGTCAGTTTAGCTTCAAGGAAGTGTTCAGACCAACATGGGAGCAGCAGAGAAAAGGTGACGGATATGGGACTGGAGGTAGAATGCTACATGCATTAAAAGGGTTGATAGGATTACTTAACTGCTTCTCCCTGCCATTGTGCAAATATAATATGACAAAAAGGAAAGGAAGAAGACAGTGCAGGAAGGACACATCATTTTAATTGACTCCTATTTTGTCTTCATATTTGTCCTCCTCCTCAACTAATTTGTAGAAGAAGGACAGAAATCCCAAAAGAACACAAGATATTCTGATAGGTAAGAAGTAGATCTTCAACATCTTTCTCTTCCTCTTTTTCTAGAGGAAATAGATTCTGAATCTAACACTGGATGTAACCATTGTCTTATGATGTAAAGGTAGTAGATTTTGTAGACAGTTCTTTTAGTCATCCTCAGATGACATATGATTTGGGGAGATGCACTGATTAATACAACATTTGAGGTTGGTCTAAAGGAACTAGACTTGGACAAAAGCATGTTTATGAGACAAAATAACCATAAACCTACTCCATAGCTCATAGTCTCTATTATACACTCATACCATGTATTTTTCCTGCTGTTTGAATGCATTTGTATACCCTTTCAACAGTCTCAACGAAGGTTAATCATATTTACTCTCTGGACAGATGGACTGCATCTCTCCAGAACCCACCTGTGAATATTATCTCTACTGTGGTTCAGGGCTTTTAATGAAAGCCACACTTCCTGAAAGGTAAACTTTGGAGAAGCAGTCTGAAGCATGGAAAAGGTGTCAGAACACTTTGCCGTAGGATGGCTCACTGAATTTCTTCTGATTGATTCCTACTCATTGACGGTGCCTTTCATTAAGTAACACTGATGCTCAAATATCTTTGTTGTTGACCAATATATCTGTGTTGTAAATGACTAAACCATTTTTTTCTGTAGTAACAATCAACTATTCTAAGTACAGGGAAGGCCAAGCAGTCAGTTTTAATTTAGTATTGATTGTTTACTTTTCTCTGTGTTTGTCTGATCTCAAAGTCAGTATGTGTGTGTGTGTGTGTGTGTGTGTGTGTGTGTTTGTGCACTTAGTATATATGATAAATTATATACATTTGGTGATGCAGTCCCCACTTTGTATTTAGTTATTTTAATGTGAGCTGTTTTGGTTGCTTTTTATAACATGGTTGCACTTAGGTGCATGGCTGCTCAGTGACCATGGAGTTTGATATGTGTGACTGCTTGATAAGTAACTTAAAAGGAGTGAATACTTGATGTGGGATTCATCAGAAAAAGTTTCCAAACCATAATAGCTAAAAGAATGGCAAAGTTGTTGACAAAATTGATAGATATGGATCAGTATGGTTTTGTGGAGGGGAGGCAAACATTTGACAACATTAATAGAAAAATGACGTCCAAAGGGAAGTGGAATGTAAAAAAAATACAACTGTTGTTGTTGGGTCTTGATGCAGAGAAAGTATTCATCAGAGTAAGCTGGGATTTTTTATGAGTAGGGCAATGGACGTATTTGGATTCCCTGAGACAATAATAACATTAATTAGGGGGATGTATGAGGGTTGGAGACAAAAATGAAAGTGGGAGGGTTCCGCTCTGATAAGTTGTGTATAAATGAGGCACTAGGCAGGAGTATCGTCTTTCCCCTTTGTTATTTGCTTTACATTTAGTGCCATTTGCAAAGAAAATAAGGGATTTAGAAATTCAAGGATGTAATCAGTAAGGTAATCAAGAAAAGTTGGATTTATTTGCAGACAATATTATTTTGTACTGGATAAAACCAGAAAAGGACATCTCAGTGTTGTGGAACATTTTGAGACAGTTTCAAGTCCTTTTAGGATATAAAATTAATGAAGACGATCAAAGGCTATAGATGTAAACTATGTACCCACACATGAATTGTTTTAGCAATACCCATATTTATGATGACATGATAAAATGAGAATTAAGGAGTATGGATTAAAAAGGATTTTGTTATTGCAGCTAAAGATATGTGGAAAGATATTAAACAAACGCTAATACAAAAACTGAGAAACCTGAATCTCTTGTATATGGACGTGGATAGCAAGATACAAGCAGTAAAATGTTTTTAGTCCCTTTAGTTTTATATACAGGTCAAGCATGTTGTTATTATTTATTTATATTTCATAACTGGGTGATGTCCAACTGGGCAAGAGGCTCGTAACGTGCTGATGGAATTTATCTTGGGGGGAGAGGGAAAGGGTCAAGTGGGATAAGTTGATTCTTCCAGTAGAACAAACTGGTTTAGGATTACCTGATCTGAAGAGACATTTTAGAGCTACACAGTTGAGACTCATACACAGAAAGCTACAATTCAAACTGGAAAAGGATGATAATGAAAGGGGGGAATTGAAGAAATAAGGAGACAGTGGGATTTTTGGATGCAGGATCCTTAAGGGGAATAACAACAGCCATCTGGAATATTAACAAGGCAAAAGGAATTGAAACACCACCCAAAAAAAGAGAATTAGATACATTTGGGAGAAGTATCTATTAAGATTTTGTGGAACATAACAAAGATGCTAAATGGACAGAAGAAGTAAAAGAAAGAATAAGAAGTTCAAAGGTACAGGATATGAAATGGGATGAAGTAACAGCCAGAGAGATTGAAACAATGTTTAAGAAAAGCCTCTAATTGGAAAATCCCAGGCCCAGATGTACCTAACTTCTGGTTAAATGTATTAACATCTTTGCATGAAGATTTAGCCATGAGTAACAACTATTTATATGCACACCCTGAACAGACACCAACATGCTTAACAACAGGAAAAACAATACCCTGACTTGAGTGAACCTGCAAGCTACCCTAACAATTATAGACCAATAACGCACCTTCTGATGACTTATAAAATATACACTGGAATTGATGTCGACGCAGTTTATAGCCATTTAGAAGAAAACTCAATTATGGCAATAGAAAAAAAAGGACAATAAAAGAAAGTCATATGGAACAAAGGATCATTTGTTATTAAATAAAGTTATAGTGGATAACTAGTATGGCATGGATTGACTACAAAAAAGCATCTGACAGTATCCCACATTCATGGATAAAAGAGTGCTTAAAAATGTATAAGATACACCCTACACTGATAAACTACATCACAGTGACCATGAAACAGTGGCAAACCACTTTGCAGTTAAGCCATGATAAAGGACAAATTATTATTCCAGGGATAAAAATCCAAAAGGGGATATTCAAGGGTGGCTCTCTGTCACCATTGCTCTTTTGCCTAGCCCTTAACCCATTAAGCTGTCTGCTTAACAGATTAGGTCATGGCTGTAATTTACCTCCAAGAAAGAAACAAAGTGTAAAGACTTCTCATCTTCTCTTTGTCGATGATTTAAAACTATATAGCTCATTAGATGAAGAACTGAAAGCACAACTGTTAGTAGTCAAAACTTTTTCAGATGCTATAAGAATGTCTTTGAGTCAGTCACCAGAGCTGTGAATGAAGACAAGGTGGTTCATACAGCTTACCTTGATCTGGCCAAGGCCATTGATACCATTACCCATTCAGGAATCATAGAAAAACTCACTAAGCTAGGCATCAACCCCTATATCACTAGGTGGGTTGCAAACTGGCTCACAGATAGAACCCACAGTGTGAAAGTAGCTGACTCCAAGTCAGACTGCAGACCAGTGACTCCTCTCCTGTTTGGTATCTACTTCTCTGAAGCCCAGAACAACACAAAGGGACTCTGACTGACAAAGTTCACAAACGATTGCAAGTTGGGAGCTATTATTAACTCCCCAAGTGATGTTGACATCCTACAGAAAGGCCTCACTGAGACTAACGACTGGTGTCAGAACCATGGCCTTAAGCTCATTGCCAACTTATCCCCCTTGGGAAAAACCCAGTTCCTTTTAATTACCACATTGATGGTAGTCCACTGAACACAGAAGGCATTATAAGAAATCTGGGAACACAGGTTGACAGCAACCTCTCTTTTGATCACCACATTGTCACTGTGGTCAGAAAGTCATTCTATGTGGCACATCTCATTACTAAGGGTTTTGCATCCAGGAAGAAAGAGGTCATTGTCTCCCTCTACTCTTCCCTCATTAGGCCAATCATTGAGTACAATGCCCCACTTGGCATGTACCTCACTAGACACCTGTAACAACTGGAGATGCCACAAAAGTACCTCACAAAGAGGATCCTAAGCCTTAAACACTTGTCCTATATGGACAGACTCAAAAAGTCCAACTCTTCTCTGTCTCATATCACCTACTTAGAGGCGATCTCTGCTTGACTTACAGAGCCATGTCTGACCAGCTCTATTAGAAATGCTACATCTAAAGAAATCCCAATCCCTCTGCTCCACATGCTCCAGAGATCTCAACCTCATTACCACAATCAACAGAACATGCTGGAGGGACAGGTTCATAACCCAGAGACTGCCCATGCTATGGAATAGACTTCCCATACATGTCAAGCAGAGCACCTCACTGGCCCTCTTCAAGAAAAATCTTGATGAGTGAATGGGAAATAGAAAATTCACCGTGGGGATCACTCCAGTGGCTCTACTCGACAGAGGTACTGGGAAGTAAGGTAGGGTGGCACAATGCCAGGGTAATCCTATGGGCTAGGCTTGTAAAGGCTCCAGGGCCATTAGCCTAGTACACACCTATTAAACTATGTCATTTGGTCTTGTAAATGTGCACATGCAGCCTTTAAAGCAAGAAAGCTGCAGCACCAAAGAAACATTGGTTTGGGACAAGAATAATTGAGTACAATGCCCCTTTTGGGATGTACCTTACCAGACACCTGCAGCAAATGGAAAGACCCCAAAAGTACCTCACCAAGAGGATCAAAGGGCTCAAACAGATGCCATATGCTGCCTGGTTAAAGAAACTCCAGCTCTACTCAGTGGCATACCGCCTGCTCAGAGGCGATCTGTGCCTGACGTATAAAGCCATGTCCAACCCGGAATTAATGGACATGCTGCACCTCAGAAAATCCAAATCCCATCGAGCTACGTGCTCGAGAGACTTGAACCTCAGCACTGAAATAAATAGGACATGCTGGAGGGACAGATTCATAACCCAGAGGCTCCCTTCACTCTGGAATAAAATCCCAGTCCAGGTTAGGCAGAGTCCCTCATTGACTCTCTTCAAGAGGAATCTTGATGAGTGGATGGGAGATCGTAGGTTTACCCTGGGTATCACTTCTGTGTCACTGTTAGACAGAGGCACAGTATACTAACCTCGAAAAAGGGCATAGCAAAATTCATTTAAAATGGGTGGCGAAAGCCAAACACACTCTGGCTAGGCTTATAAATGCCCTAGGGCAGATAGCCTAGTATGAACCTATGAACCTATAAAAGAACTTGAGCAAGAGCGATTGTATAAATATTTGGAAACTGATGAAGGATCAACAATAAATCATGAACAAATGTGAATAAAACTTAGTAAGGAATATTTTAGAAGACTTAAATTATTCTTGAAAACAGCATTGACATCTAGGAACAAAATTCAAGCTATAAACCAATTTGTTCTTCCTGTCCTAACTTACAGTTCTGGAGTGATTGACTGGTCCCAAAAGGTGTTGCATAGATTAGACAGGAAAACAAGAAGGATGCTTCATGGTCAACAAATGATTTATAAAAATCAGTGCATACCCAGATTATATTATTCCCCGTTCCAAAGGGGGTATGGTCCTCCTTGAAATTGATTATATGTATAGATCTGCAATCGTAGGATTGCATACATATCTGCTAACCTCACAAGATCCAAATATAGTGAAAGTTTTGAAAAATGAGGAGAATAAATGTAAGATGACTTCCCTTCTTAGTCTAGTAGAAGCATATCAGTGTCAAGTGGGAATGGAAATCAAACCAGTAGACAAAAATCAGGTAGCAACTGAATGTGCCAAATAAGAAAAGAAAGAATATAAGGTGAAGGATCAAATGAGAAGGCAAGAAATGAGGAAAATGCATAAATATAGTTGCAAGTAAAGAAAACTCCTGGAAGAACCTCATGTTGATCAGGATCAAATGCAGGAATGGTTAAGGAGAGGTGAATTCAAACCAAAGGATGAAATGTTAATAATAACAAGATAGTGGGCTACATATATGTTGGTTTACAAAGTCCATGGAACATGTGGGAGAACCAGACAAGTGTAGGTTTTGTAAAACAGAATTCGAAACAGATGCACACCTTGTTGCTGGTTATTATATACTAATGGCAGAAGGACTGTATACTGAAATGCATAATAATGTGGCAAGACTGTTGCACCGGGGATTGTGAAAACATTATAATACTGACAAAACTGATAAACACTGGAAACATGAGCCACAAAGCATCATAGAAAATGATGAAGTCGATATTAAATGGGATCACCCATTACCAACAGTTCAAAAGATAGATGCGAGAAAACCAGTTATAGTGGTGCATGAAAAGAAGACAAAAGTAGCAATGACCATTAAAATCGCTAAACCCAATGACTACACTGTCTTGTGTGCAGAGACACAAAAAGTCATAAATATCAGGATTTGCAGGCAGAAATGAGAAGAATGTGGAAGAAAGATACCCAGACAGTTCCAATAATTTGGAATTATTTTGTACTTAGATATGAGCATATCAATGACTAAAACACCTTCAGACCGCATAATGTTTTTGAATTTTGAATACAACATCAATTTTTCATTTACATTTTTTATAATTTTTTCATAATTTGTGTAACAATATTAATGTACATAGTGATATTATAACTTAACAACTCATTATTATTATCATGTTTACATTATGCTTATATTCATATTCATTCATTTTCTATGAAAAGTTTTTTATGTATATACAAATTTTCAATTTTATCTGCATTCATAACTGTTTAAATGTTGCTGTCCCTATTTTTATGGAGATATTCCTTTAAGGAATCAATGGAACGGTTAATTAATTAATTGTGTGATTCATGACGTTTGGTTTGCTATTTAAGTATGGATGAATTAGTGTTTCAACAGACTCTGATGATACCAGTTTACTGGTGAAAGCTCTTAGTCTGTATGTTCTTGTTGGAATAAAAGGATTTCATCTTGTGCTCTGGTGTTCCTGCATCCTGAAATTGCTGTTGTGGACAATTGTCTTTTTTACTTAGTTGTGGATCCTGGTTTGGTTTCCTGTTTGTCGGTTTTGCTTTTTGTTCCATTCAGCAACCTTTTTGGAGGGCGTTACATCTGGCATGGAGGATATCCTTAAAGAACTGACCAACGTGTTAGGTAAATTGGTCAAGGTATATGGAGAAGCTAAAACTCAGAGGAATGCCTCTGCACTCAACTGATGGTGTTACTCCGGGGCAAAGAGTTACTCATTCTAACACTTACAGCAATGTTTTAAACAATAGCAATGAGGCTGTTACAGCAGGGTAAGGGCATTAATGGTGCAACCTGTTCATGAACTGGGTTCTTGGTCGAGGCACCAAGTTTCGAGCAACCAGGAAGCGCCGGAAGTGGGAGGTATCAGCGGTCGAGGAAAGCAGCATTATCCGGTTTCATTACGGGAGCAGATTTACAAATATGAAAAACTCTGCCGAAAAAATAGGGCTATGCAACTTGACAATTCTTTCCTTACCAAATCCAAGGAGATGAAGCAGGTCCCAAGAGGGCTTCATGTGTGGAAGTTACCTATGGGGGTAGAAATCGGTTCTGATGGTTTTAATGAACTGGTTGCCTTGTTTGATCAAACAGGTATGCAAATGCTTGATATTATAATACGCAATAACAATATTAAATTGTCTAAACTACGTGATGAAATCAATTCATTACATACAAGCATAACAACGGACTTATTGTTCTTCGATTATAAGAGCAATTTCGATAAAGTGATTAACAAAGTTGAAATGTTTGTGTCTAAAAGTAGAACTATAAAGCAAAAGAAATTAGTTAGAGACACTTATGAATATCAGAAGGGGCTAGCATACCCGCCAGGCAAAAAAGACTCAAGAGTTGAAACAGATGCACCTAGGTTAACCACGGAGGGTGGGACAGAATTTATGGTAGCATCTATAACTGAGGAGGAGGATGCTGTTTTAGTTATCCACGGAGGTTTCTCAGCAGGAGGCCTCAAGCGAGGAGCGATGTGGACAACCATTCACTGAGGAGAGGGAATCGACGTTATTAATGGACATGTTTTGCACAAATGACTTAGTTGTTGATTTTAATATACGTTAAGTATTTATGTTTTGACGTTGTGTCAGAACTTAGGTAGGGTAAACAGTCATGTCTTTCAAAAAATGATCAATTTAAGCCATTAATTAGTTTGTTTATTATGTATTTGTTCAAACAATGTTGGGGTTGACATTAATGGCATTATTTTGTACTTAGATATGAGCATATCAATGACTAAAACACCTTCAGACCGCATAATGTTTTTGAATTTTGAATACAACATCAATTTTTCATTTACATTTTTTATAATTTTTTCATAATTTGTGTAACAATATTAATGTACATAGTGATATTATAACTTAACAACTCATTATTATTATCATATTTACATTATGCTTATATTCATATTCATTCATTTTCTATGAAAAGTTTTTTATGTATATACAAATTTTCAATTTTATCTGCATTCATAACTGTTTAAATGTTGCTGTTCCTATTTTTATGGAGATATTCCTTTAAGGAATCAATGGAACGGTTAATTAATTAATTGTGTAGATTCATGACGTTTGGTTTGCTATTTAAGTATGGATGAATTAGTGTTTCAACAGACTCTGATGATACCAGTTTACTGGTGAAAGCGCTTAGTCTGTATGTTCTTGTTGGAATAAAAGGATTTCATCTTGTGCTCTGGTGTTCCTGCATCCTGAAATTGCTGTTGTGGACAATTGTCTTTTTTACTTAGTTGTGGATCCTGGTTTGGTTTCCTGTTTGTCAGTTCCAATAATAGTAGGAGCCACGAGTCTTATAAAAAAATAATCTACAATTGTATTTAGATCTCAGCTAGAGCGTCTTCTGGGTGGAGACATGCATGAATGGGCGTACCTTCATTGAAGGCTGTGCATCAGGGCTGGCAACTCAGCATGTATAAATCCACTGCCAATCATTAGCGGACCGGAGTTCTGCTGTGGCGACCCCTAACCGAGAAAAGCCAAAAGACCCAACAACCAATACATGTAACTCCTTACGAATTGCAGAAGGAGCCATTAATGGGCACATTGTGGGTGCTGAAAGAGCACTTCTGGCTGACATCAAAGATTGAAACAATATTGATTTCCTGAACTTTAATCATACTTTGACTTAGGAATGGGGACCATTCTCATCATGGTATTATAAACCAAAACGATTTGGAGAAATTAAAAAAGGGAGAAAAATTTATATTCATAAAGTGGCAGAAAGTATTCTAAGCACTACGCTAATGTGTGAATAGAGAAAGGAGATTTTTCATATAGGGATGACTGCAATTAGTGGTTTAGAGAATAGACCGGGGGGGCTGGAACATCGTATTGGAGAAAACTGGCAAAAGAACCAATATTTGGAAGAAAAAACTAGAGGGAAAGGTAATAGAATAGGGAGCAGCCAAAAAGACATTTGGACTGCAAGATTGAGAATGCCTTCCCTATCAGGGATTGATATCAAAGTATAGGCAAGGATAAAGAGATAGGGGAGTACTAAGTGAAAGATCTTCTCCAGTAGAGTTATTAGTTGACTCTAGAAATAAAGCTGCTGTTAAAAAAGGGATAATAAGCAGGGCATAGAAAATATTGCAAGATAACTACAGGAATCGATCGGAAGAGGTTAGAAACAATTGGGAAGAAAGACTGGATAAGCACTTCACAAGGAAACAATGAGAGGACATATGTATGGCTGTCAAGTATGCAACAAAATGTAGAAGATTTTTTATTTTTGTTTTGAACAGGTATTTTTATACCCCAAAGCAGACACCAAAGAATTTTTCCTCAGGTAGATGGTAAATGCTGGAGATGTGATGGGGAAGAAAGAGGTAACTAGAAACATATGTTTTGGGAGTGTAAAGTGTTGGCAGACTTTAGAAATTCCCTACAGTGTACTCTGTCAGAAATATTGGGTGAGCAAATGAGTGTATCTAAAGAAATGCTTTTTTTGAGCTGGGATACAAGATCTGAATTGCCTAGACATAGTAAGGCCTTGTTATGTTTAATTCTGGTAGCTGCCAAAAAAAGCAATTACTAGAAAATGGAAATCAAAGCCTAAACCAACTGTATTTGAGATATTGAATATTGTAACAGAAAAAAAACGAAATTGTGGTAGTAATACATGCAGAATAATATTTTAGTGGAGGAGTGAGATTTAAAGGAAGGCAGGAAATGAGCAATTTATTTAATGTTGGATTGATGATAGGTATACAAAAAATATGTGATGTATAATGTTTGTAAACTGGGTATATGTTAATGTGATTTGTTTTCTTTTGTATAAATGTGTGTGTGACATCAGGTCAATTCCCCACCGGACTGCCAACAATAAAGTGACGCTAGCCACTATCCTGGGTCAGTAACTAAGAAGCTTCAATCCTCACTACAAACTCCAATGTGAAACCCGTCACTTAAACAGAAATAATATTTCACAATTTCACAATTTCCCCTAAGAGCACAACAGGAACACACACTATAACCTGGGACTGGACTGTATATTTCTGATGACCCTAATGTAACTCCTTATTACACACTCCAGAGCAATGTGTCTCAGTTTAAGACCTCTGATACACTCGCACTTAAATAAATTAAATCTCACACATCCAAACACTTTCTGGGAAAGCCTAACACAAATTTCCAGATATGCCCCTTCCCCAAAATAATACAGTAAATGCTGCCACCAATCAGAGAGCCTTCATGGCCTTTTAAAGGGTGTTCAATTATGAAAATTAGGCATTAAAACAAATGATAGCGAATGACCTAAAGCAGTCAGGCTTTTGAAGTGGTCCGGGAAGTTATCAAAGCAGATATAAGCACTCTCAAATCACAAAAGAAAACATTGATCAACCAGCCACAATGCAAGTTAAATAAAATATTTAATAATGAGCAAAATTATTAAAAATATAAATCAGTAATTTACAATAAACAAACAGAACTCAATCACCGGGGGAATGAAATCAGTACTGTAGGATAGCGATCTTTAGAAAAACTCTGATTAGTTTTAATTTTCTATCTGACTAAAGAACACTGTTCCTGATCTAAACTAAATTATTACAATGGAGCAAAGGCAGGCTTACAGTTCTTGGTGAGTTCTTTTGGGTATCTGCTGCACAGTACAACTGTGAACAACTGACCACTGCATCTGGCAACTAAACTGACTATTAATTGACAAATACTGACTTTAACTGTCTTCAGCAGGCTCTTTATTAGACTAGCTTAACTGTCACAACTGTTCCAATTCTAATTTTCATTTCATATTTTGAAAAGCAACCAACAGCTGTTTAGTAAAGTTCCCTCCTCTAGTTCAGACTCTGACAGTAACAGATAGTAACTTCCCATGGCATCATCTGCAGTTTAGCTGATTCTGAGACCGTCTGCATTTAGAATCTTCTTCAGAAATATCCACAGTTAGAAATGTAAAAGGACACTGTCCAAGTCCTTAAAACATTCTGTACAAACATTATAAATCAACATGTAAGAACACATTTACAATATCATAGTTAGTCATGCTGACATATAATACACAGGTTAACTTGAAATTATGTACAAAACCTTCAGCCCAACATGCTAGCACTGATGACAGTGTCTATTTTTTTCACATTTCTTCCTCCTGTGACTCAGGCATGGTTTTCAAGTGACCATTGAAAAATGACACTTGAGAAAAATGGGTGTGTCTGGGAATGTCAATCCACTCCTCTCCTGGGCAATCCATTTGTATTGGCATTATTAACCCCACTGCAGTGTTCTCCTCCTGAGGAAACTTGGCTGAGTACAGGCCATACTCCATAATTTGAAGCATCTACTTGCACAACAAATTATTTGCTATAATCTGGGCTGACTAAATAAGTTTTTGGAATGCCTGTTCACAGTCTGTGGTCCACACTACCTTATCCAGTTTATTTCTCCTAGTTAGGTCAGTAAGGGGTGCAGCTATTGTACTATAACTGGGCACAAATTGTCTTATAGTGCCTCGGTATCCCTAGAACTGCTTTCACTTGCTTTTTAACAACACAAACTGGCCATGCTTGAATAGGTTCCACCTTGACAGGTTCTAGCTTAATATTACCACTCCTCACTATGTGTCTTAAGTAAGTGACCTCTGCCATACCCACCTGACACTTACTGGGCTTAATGGTTAACCTTGCCCTTTTAAACTGGTCTGCAAATGCCCATAGCATAGTCTTTAATGTAGAGTTTAACCTTACACAAGACTATTAGTCTAGGGATGGTAGGGGTTCATCTCTAAATGTTTCATCCAACAACGCTCCCACAAACAAGTCAGCAGGTCTGACATGAAGCTGGCACCTTGGTCAGTCAGTATCTCCCTTGGACGATATACCTTGCTGAAGATTTCTAGCAAAGTATTTGCCACCTTTTCTACATCTATACCACCTGCAAAAGGAATATTAGGAACTATAGCTAGAAGTGGCAGATGGTAGGCTCTAGGCATTACCAACTACCGTACTACCTCACCTTCCAACCCTCCCTTAGGAGTCCAATCTTTATGCAGCAAACCTTCCTTCCCTGCTTCAACATCACCTACGCAAGGAATATTAGGGACTATAACTAGAAGTGGCATATGGTAGGCTCTAGGCTCTACCAACTGCCATACTATCTCACCTTCCAGCTCTCCCATAGGAGTCTACTTTCTATACAGCAAACTTCCCTTCTCTGCCTCAATATCACCTTCTTCTTTCAGCTGTTTCTGTTAGGGGTTGCCACAGTGGATCATATGTTTCTATTTCTTCCTGTCCATCTTGCTCTGTCACACCAACCACCTGCATGTCCTCTCTCACCACATGCATAAACCTTATCTTAGGCCTTCCTATTTTCCTCTTACCTGGCAGCTCCATCCTTAGCATCCTTTTCCCAATATACCCACAATCCCTTCTCAGCACATGTCCAAACCACTGCAATCACACCTATCTGGCTTTGTCTCCAAACTGTCCAACCTGAGCTAACCCTCTAAAATACTGATTCCTAATCCTGTTCATCCTCATCACACCCAATGCAAATCTTAAAATCTTTAACTCTGCCACCTCCAGCTCTGACTCCTGCCTTTTTGTCAATGCCACCATCTCCAACCCATATAACATAGCTGGTCTCACTACCCTCTTATAGACCTTCTCTTTCACTTTTACTGGTACCCATCTCTCACAAATCACTCCTGACACTCTTCTCCACCCACTCCACAGTGCCTGTGCTCTCTTCTTCATCTCTCTTCCATAGTCACCATTACTCTGATCTGTTGAACCCAAGTATTTAAACTCAACCACCTTTGCCAGCTCTGCTCCCTGCATCCTTACCATTCCTCTAGCCTCCATCTCATTCACACACAAATATTCTGTCTTAGTCCTGCTGACCTTAAATCCTCTCCTCTTTAAAGCATATCTCCATCTCTCCAGGATCTCCTCAACCTTTCCCTTCTCTCACTACAGATCACAATATCATCAGCAAACCTCATAGTCCATGGGGCTCCTATCTGATCTCATCTGTCAACTTGTCCATCATCATTGCAAACAAGAAAGGGTTCAGAGCTGATCCTCGATGTAATCCCACCTCCACCTTAAATGCATCCATAACTCCTACCACAGACCTCACCACTGTCACACTACCCTTGTACATATCTTGTTCCAGTCTTACATATTTCTCTGCTACGCCTGACTTCCTCATACAATACCACAGCTCCTCTCGACCCTGTCATATGCTTTCTCTAAGTCCACAAAGACACAATGCAACTAGTTTTGACCTTCTCTATACTTCTCCATCAACACACTCAAAGCAAACATTGCATCTGTAGTATTTTTTCCCGGCATGAAACCATACTGCTGCCCACTAATCATCACCTCCTTTCTTAACCTGGATTCCACTATTCTTCCACATAACTTCATGCTGTGACTGATCAATTTTATCCCACTGTAGTTACTACAGCTCTGCACATTACCCCTATTCTTAAAAAAATTGGTACCAAAACAATTCTTCTCCACTTCTTAGGCATCCTCTCACTTTCCAAGATTAAACAATGTGGTTAAAAACTCCACTGCCATCTCTCCTAAACACCTCCATTCTTCCACAGGTATGTCATCTGGACCAACAGCCTTTCCATTCTTCATCCTCTTCATAGCTGTCCTTACTTCCTCCTTGCTAATCCATTGCACCTCCTGATTCACTAGCCCTACATTATCCAACCTTCTCTCTCTCTTATTCTCTTCATCCATTAGCCCCTCAAAGTGCTCTTTCCATCTGTTCAACACACTCTCCTTGCTTGTGAGAATACTTTGCCCTCACTATCCTTTATTACCCTTACCTGCTGCACATCTTTCCCAGCTTGGTCCCTCTGTCTAGCCAATTGGTACAGGTCCTTTTCTCCCTCTTTAGTGTTCAACCTTTCATACAACTCTCCATATACCTTATCCTTCGCCATCTATCTCTTCACCATACACTTAATCTCCTTATACTCCTGTCTACGTTCTTCCTTTCTCTGACAAACTCACTTCTTCTGCACCTAACTCTTTCTCTGTATACCCTCCTGTACTTCATCATTCTACCACCAGGTTTCCTTGTTCACCTTCCTCTGTCCAGATGTCACACCAAGCTCCTTTCTAGCTGTCTCCCTATCAGCTCAGCTGTAGTTACCCAGCTATTTGGTAACTCTTCATTGCCACCCAGTGCCTGTCTTAACTCTTTCCTGTACTCCACCTCACAATCACCCTTTTTCAACTTCCACCATTTGATCCTTGACACTGCCTTCACACTCCACCTCTTTTTGATCACCAGTGTCATCCTACGGACCACCATCCTATGCTGCTTAACTACACTTTCCCTTGCCACCACTTTGCAGTCTCCAATCTCCTTCAGACTGACCCTCCTACATAGGATATAACCCACCTGTGTACATTTTCCTCCACTCTTGTACATCACCCTATGCTTCTCCCTCTTCTTAAAGTACATATTCACCACAGCCATGTCCATCCTTTCCACTAAACTCACTGCCATCTTACTTTCTGCATTCCTTTCCTTAACACCATACCTACCCATCACTTCCTCATCCCCTCTGTTCCCTTCACCAACAAACCACTGCAATCACCACTCTCTTACCCTTGGGTACACTCACCACCACTTTGTCCAACTCACTCCAAAATTTTTCTTTCTCATCCATCACACACCTAACTTGCAGAGCATATGCACTAACAACATTCATCATCACACCATCAATTTCAAGCTTCATAAACATCACTCTATCTGACACTCTTTTCACCTCCAAAACACTCTTGGCATACTGTTCCTTCAGAATAACCCCTACCCCATTTACTGTGAACAACTGACAACTGCAACTGGCAACTTTAACTCTTAACTGACAAATACTGACTTCAGCTGTCGTTAGTAGGCTCTTTTATAGACTAGCTTAACTGTCACAACTGTTCCAGTTCTAATTTTCATTTCATATTTTGAAACTCAACCAACAGCTGTTAAATAAAGTTCCTTCCTGTCTTTCAGCCTCTGAGAGTAACACATAGCAATTATCAACATTATGATATAACGTCATCTGCAGATCAGCTGATTGTGAGACAGTCTGCATTTAGAATGTTCTTCACAAATATGCACAGAAAGGACACTGTCCAAGTCTTTAAACATTCTGTGCAAAAAGATTATAAATCAACATGTAAGAACTTATTTACAATATCATAGCTAGTCATGCTGGCATACAATACACAGGTTAATCTGAAATTGTGTACAAAAACTTCTGCTAGACATGCTAGCACAGATGACAGTGTCTAATTACTTCACAGTATGTCTGACTACATCTTAAATGATAATTCAACTCTCTATTGAAATGTTAGTACTCAGAAAGTCAAGTATCAATAAGCCAAAAAAAATGATGGAAAACACAGGAGAAGAGCGAATCTGAAAAATTGTTCTTCTCCTTTAAACTTATATATATATGGTTAACTACATGGGTTACCTGATTGTTTATAACTGATATCCTCGGAAGAGTGCCCTCAAGAAACAGCAGGACTCATTTTCTCTTCAACCTGTTCCAGAAGACCATATACTGGGGTCACAAGACCCCTGCATTACATGTTGTACCTCACTAAATATGACAAACTTTGTAAAAGTTCTCAAGGTTAGCATTATGGAGGCTGCCTTAATGGTACCCATTTTATTTGTTGACATTGTACAAGATACAATCATGACTGTGGGAGAGACTAAGAACTAAGTGTGCAAGGCTACGTGTGCCACTAGCCCTGCAATTAGTGCAGCCAACATTCCCAAGCTTCACCCCAGTCCATTCTTAAATGCCTTATGTTTCATGAAAGCATAGGTGGCAACAGTAGTGCTATAAATGATTTAGCTGTAGCTGTTCAACTTATCTCAACTTGCATTACAAAAACTAAGCAAAAAGCAGCCAGTATTGCACAAGCTTGTCTGCATGTAGACTTAGAACATGTACTTGAAGAAAACATGACAATATGAGTAAATGCAACATAAAAAAGAAACTTTTTTTGCAGGGGACTATCCTAACAGTACCCCCACAACCCTTGATTTTATTAATATCACTAAAATGTTAACAGGTTGTGTAAAGCTTTTCTTGCTCAGTCAGTCAGGTAGTTTAAAGCCTGTGTCCCTATTTCTCCTAGAAAATGTGAGATCAGATGACCTACTAAACATATATATGAGTAATAGGATCTTAGTCACATGTGTCTCTGGAAACAGAGACAAAATTAATTGTCAGATTGAGCTGTTGCATTTGAACAACTATGATATGAGCTTCAGTGATTCAAACAACTGACTGTACGGTGCAGCAGCTAGTCTGGCTTTTATAGCAGTCACTTTTTAAAGAGATGCCTCCTAATGAATGGATAGGAATGAGTGAACATGACTATGCCTCTAAACTTCCTCTATTTCTTTTTGTTTTTAGGAGGTATGGACTGGTTCTCATCTCATCTTTGCACCTGGCAAACAATAACAGCTGAAAGGCAGATGCTGGAATTATTATCAGATATGCATTTGGGAGAGTTCAGTCAAAAAAGCAGTGTCATTAACATTCATACCCCTTCACGGTATTATTCTTTGTTTTGCAAAACTCTAGGAACAGGAGACCCAACCTCAGTCTCAGGAGGCTGAACTAGTTCATTGTTTACAGAAACCTTGGATGATTATGTCACCGTCATTCATGCTGTTGTTGTCCAAGTAAGGCTACATTCATATCAAAATAAGCAGTGCAACAGAAATTTCTGAGGGTTCAGCTGGATAATGATCATTTTCAATTTGGAACAAAACTATTTCATTTAATTTTGCATTTGATTACTGGGAAAGTGAGGCTGAGATAACTGCCATGCCCCTTTTCAGTGGAGGTCCAGCAAGAAAAGCTGCACAACTGGGTTCAGTTGCAGTGTTTTGTTACCACTTCACATTAATTACAATTATAGTAAAAGCACAATTATGTTACATAGAGAAGTTAATATGGCTAATAGTAGTAGAACTCTTTTAAATAAAGTATACTTGAATTAGTAGGTAACAGTAGGAGATACATTACACAGGGAGATGAGAAGAAATACAAAGTATAACAAGGAGTACACAGTGACGTGTAATAGTTAAGAACGATGAAAAGGTAAGGATGGATAGAAGATTATTGGTAGGTATTGTTATGATAGATGAGAGGATTGAAAATAATTTAGAGAAGAATCTTGTGCACAGATAATAGACCAGGAGTGGTGGAAAAGGAGCAAGACAGGTTATGAGAATTTAGAGCTAATTTGGGGTGTGGCAGGAACATAGCCAAGATTTGGAGAGGTGTTCTTTAATTATAAGTTTGAAATTGTGGAGAGTGGATATGAGCCTTAGGTGGAGAGGAATGGTGTTCAAGATTTTGAAAACATAGTTGGCATAAAGAGAGTCCCTTACAGAGTTCTTGGATCTAGTGGTTTTATGGAGCGAATGGCTATCCGATCTTAACGGTCTTGTGGGGGAGTAGTAGTAGTCGTATTAGTAGTTGTAGCAGTAGTATTAGTAGTTGTAGTAGTAGTAGTTGTAGTAGTAGTAAAAGTAGTAGTTGTAGTATTAGTAGTTGTAGTAGTAGTATTAGTATTACTAGTTGTTGTTGCAGTAGTAGTAGTGGTAACTGAGTATTTTAAGGTCAGGACAGTCTTCTGGTTGACAGAGTAAAATATGTGCAGTGGTTAATCATGAGTAAATAAGTTGGTATGGGAGTTCTAACCATTTCATTTCTTTAAGGGCAGGGCAGTGGTGGGAGTAGGAATGAAGATCTGAGACAAAGTTTGCTATTTTTTTGCAGTGTATACTTAGCTTAGTTTTTAAGTTAGCATTTGTGTTAGTAAAATAGGCGATGCATAAATGAATGATGGTAGTAAGGAGCTGCTAAGCATTTTCTGGTATTGTTATCAAGGTAGTGTTTGAATCTGTATAACAATAATCGTTTTTGATTTTTTTGTTGCATATGTTACATACTGGCCAAATTTCAAGTTGTCATTGATAATGACTCCTATGAGTTTGGATTGGGGCACATCTAGTTGGATGTGTCATATGAGGAATACTGCAAACATAAAAAGACATCAAAACACCCTCCTCTCAAAACCAACACCAAATCTTAAAAAAAAAAAAAAAAAACTGCCCTCAAATTCTCACTGAAATGACTCAAATACCCTGAGCTGGGGTTGTGCTATATGCAATCTTAAGCCACACTTACAAATAAGTATATAAAGTACAGATCCTGAATCCCTTCATTAAATCCCATTTGCATAACAAGTTAAATAAATACTACAGTTATTGCAACTACACAAGTTACACTGAGGGATTAGTGCAAAACTACCACTCATTGAAATCAATATAAACATACAGAAGAAAAATGAACAAATGAAATGTCTGGAGTTCTGCTGTTACATACATGAAATATGTTGTACTGTGAAGCTAAAGAATGTAGTTTATGACTCCTGGTTTTATCACTCAACACAAACATTTTTTTTCTAATCCTATAGTACAAGATACTTCATTTATCTGATAGAAGACCCCCAAATATTTTATATATGTATATATATATATATATATATATATATATATATATATATATATATATATATATGTATATATATATATATATATGTATGTGTGTGTATATATATATATATATATATATATATATATATATATATATATATATATATATACATACAAGTGTGTGTGTGTATTATATATACATATTGCCTTTAGACATTAGAGTCCCATTTAACAGTGTGCATACATACGTAAGAGCAAATGAAATGTTAAAGTTTCTACTCTAACACCTCTACTTCTTCTGATTTTTGTACTATAACCTTATAACCTCAGCAGCAGAATCTGTAACTGTGAGTGAATAATTTTTTTCTCTTTCAACTGTAGCCTATTGATTGCCTGCAGATAGCTATAACCTTTATATGACTCATTTCAAGAATATTACATTTAAGGTACTAAAGACATTTTTTTACTGGGACAGATTTGTGAGACGTTTTCTGTAATATACTACAATTCTTTAGTGGTCCTTTTTATTTCTGGTCAAATCAAACTACTAGATGTTGTATACTACTTTTAACAAGCAGGCAGAGCATTGCTTGCCTGTTTGTGAAAAGGAGATTTTTATTAACAAACCAGAAATTTAAAGCAATGAACAGGAGTTTTCATAAGTCATATTGCTGATGATAAACTTATTTGAAAGAGTGTCTTAACATTATGTGTACCTTAAATCTTTGTTGAATAATTTTTACAATTTCTATTTACAAGTCTTCACAGAGTTTCAGGTCATAATTTGGTGTACCACATGCAATATTTTTTCCAGTCATACTGTACTTTTTGATCAACAAGTAAATTACATAAAACGCAGCTGTCGAGAAAAGTTATACGAGGTCAGATATGTTACTGGAAATGAATGCGTTGACAGGCTGAGAAGTTACAGAACTATAGGACAGTGAATATAATATTGATATGGGTACTGCTATTATCAATGGTATAAAATGCTAACAATTTTGCTAAGATATTCACACAGTATTAATGCAACAAATAGTTTTACAAAAATGGATCATAAGTTGATCTTCCTGGACAGTATTGTTAATCACTCTGAAGAAGGGATTTCAAACATATATACTAGCCAGACAAATTCACATGGATATTAATCATTATTAGATGTAAGCCCAAGTGAAATGTTAGCACTCAAAAAAAAAAGTGTAGGAAGGATTTTATTGGGGATATATAGCCTGTAACATACATGAAATCCAGATTATCTGTATTATTTCAATTATCAGTTGTCAGCAGATGTGGAGATTAAATTATTAAATCAGTCTTCTAACTGACACGGGGATACAAACCCACAAGATAGAAATATAACAGTATGTCATTTGAATTTGAAAAATCACTATAATCAGTATAAACTTGATTAAATTGCTGTAAACTACAAGATGTAAAACTGGGACTGCAAAGAATGAAACAAAAATTAGAAGGTCATACTATGCTTATGATGACTGTGGCTATTAATGATATATGAAATGCTGACCTAGATATAGCATACAAATGCACAGAACATATTGTTATGGTGGTTGAAGTGTTAATAACTGATTTGCATATGATATTATATGACTGAAATTCTTCTGGCATTTGTTGCTGACAAAGAGTTTATTTATTTTTTTTATTTATTTTACATTTGTTTACCGGGAAAGTCCTACTGGACACAGGTCCATTTTCAGCGGAGGCCTGGGGAGAAAAGCTCCACATTACAATACATTACATGAGAGTAAAAAGAAGTAGAACACATTTGGATAAAGGTGTTTGCCTTACAAACGTAAGGTGTAGGGTTTGAGCATACATATGGCGTATATACACATTAGGACAACATGCTTGTGATTAACATTTCTTACAGTAGACAATCAGAGGTACATTTTTCTTTTACAGTTATACGTTTTGTAAGGTAAATTTATACAGGTTTGAAAGCTTTCAGGGGAGAAGCTGTTTATACATAGCTGTACCCTGACAAATTCTCTTGGTATGGATTAGCCTGGTGAGTGGCATGAGCATAGCCAGTTACTTAGATAGTGGGTTTTCAGGAGATTTTTGAATTGACTAAAGGAGGTGGTAGAAGTTATTTGGCTTGGTAGTGTGTTCCAGGTTTTGGCAATGGTGTTGGCAAAGAGGGACTTAACAGCTTCATTTTTATGTTTGATGACAGTTATGAGGGTCTGGTTACTAGATCTTAAGGGTCTAGAGGGAATGTGGGGCTGAATTTGGTGCTGAAGTGCTGGGATTATCTCAGGAAGGTAGTAGAGTTTGTTTGCTATAGAGAGTTGATTGAGTAGAAGTATATGAGGCAACTCAAGCCAGTTGCGTTGCTTAAGGGATAAACAGTGGTGGGACCTATATGAGGCTTCAGCAGCAAACTTGTCAATCTTGTTGTAGCAAGATTCCATTTTATTTAGATCAGTTTGGCAGAGATTGGTCAAGATGGGAGAGGCATAGGGGAGGGTGGATAGAAGATGAGTCCTTGCGATGGTTACTTTGGTGCGTTTTGTCATGAACTGTTTGTTCCTGTAGAGGAGACCAAGTTTTTTTTAACTTTCTTAATGGTTTGTGCTATGTGGATGTCAAACCTCAGGTTATTGTCTATTTCTATGCCTAGCAGTTTATTGTGTGTGGTTGGACTGATTTGAATGTTTTCTTTGGAGCTAATGGTGAAATTATTGTTTAGGGGAGGAACTCTGCCAGGACTGAAAATAATTTTTTGGGGGGATTAAGAAGTTTGATGTTAGTGAACCAAGTTTCGGCTAGGGTGGAGTTATTTTGGGTAAGGGTTTGCAGTTCTCTAAGGGTAGGATCAGCACATATGAGGGTAGTGTCATCTGCATATTATACTATTGAGGCAGTGGAAGAGGATGAAGAGATCTGATTTGTAAATAGAGAGAACAGCAATGGGCCAAGGATGGATCCTTGAAGGACTCCTATAGTTACTGGTAACAGGGGGGACAATTGGTCCTGCCATAGGACTGCTTGCTGACTGTTAGATAAGTAGCTGTTGAACCATGATATAGATGAGGGACTTATATTTAGGGTGGATAGGATATCAAGAAGCAGACTGTGGTTTACCATGTCAAAGACTTTTGATAGATCTAAGAATATGGAAGAAACAAATAGACCCTTGTTTCTGTGGTGGTTAACTATGTTGGTGAATGATAGTAGTGCTGTTGTGGTGCTATGGGAAGGTGTAAAGCCATGCTGGGATATGGAGAGTAGGTTGTTATTCTGGAGGTACTGTATTAGTTGAGTATGAACAACTCTTTCTAATATTTTGGATAAAGGTGACAGGATTGCTATTGAGCGAGATAGTTGGTGAGCTCTAAGGAGTTGCCTCCTTTGTGCAGTGGAATTATTTATGATGTTTTCCATGAGGTGGGGACTTTGCATTCTGAGATTGATCTGTTTATGAGAATAGAGACAGGATAGGCTATAGCTTCATCTGAGATCGGAAGGAAGTCTGCTGGCAGTTTATCAGCTGCTAGAGTGGTTGGTTTAAGTTTACCAAGGAGTTTAGATATTGATTTGGTGGATACAAAGTGGAGGTGAAAATTAGGGCTATTGTTTTGTATATTGGGGTGGCTTGGGGTAGTTATTGGTGTGGGGGCTGCTAGTACTATTTTGGGCATTGGCAAGTGTCTGGACTGTTCCGGTAAAGAATTTATTAAACTGAGTAGGAATGTTTTCATGGTTATTTGGAAGCACAGGGGTTGGAGTCATGGACTTTCCTGGATGAAGTATACCATTTATTGAGGCCCAGAATTTTTGTGGGTTGTGAGCATAGTTTTCTTATATGCTTGTATAGTAGCTGGATTTGTCTAGCTTGATTTGTTTTTTGGCTTTGTTACGGAGCTCTACATAGTTTTGTCTCAAAGTAGTGGTTTTGTTTTTCTGATATTGAATCCAGGCCTTGTCCCTTTCTTTCATTATAGTTTTAGTATCTTTTCTTAGCCATGGGGCATAGTTAGTTTTTATTCTAATGGTTCTAGGGGGTGCATGACGATTTAAGATTTTTATGAAGGTTGTGTTAAAGTACTCAATGGCATCGTCTAGAGGTAGATGCTTTAGGGGGGTGCAGTTACAGCTTTTTAGAGTATTGATGAGATCAGTAGCTATAAAGGTTTTTTTGTTTCTAACTACTGGGAGGATAGGTTGGTTGATGGTTTGGGATCTGTTCCTAATTAGGTAGGTTGGATGATGGTCACTTAGGGTATCTGGAAGACAACCAGATTGCTGTGCAAGAGCGGGGTCAGATACCAGGATCCAGTTTAAGATGGACTGGCGTTTCGAAGTTTTGTTAATTCGAGTGGGTATTCACAAAGTGCCAGATGATTTAATAGTATGTCCTGGCTTTCTGCTTAAATTAGACAATAGTCCAGGTATGGGTATATTTGAATATTTCTTTGCCTGCAGAATGCAGTGACTGGAGCTAGGCACTTTGTGAATACCCTGGGCACAGTAGATAAGCCAAAGGGCAGTCCAGAGAACTGATAGTGCATGTAGCCTGCTCTGAAGCGTAGGTATTTTCTGCAAGATTCCCTTATTGGGATGTGCAGGTAAGCTTCCTATATGTCCATTGTTGCCAATCAGGCATTTTTCCCTAGCATGGGAAGCAGCTCATGAAGAGTTAGCATTTTGAATTTTGGGATTACCAAAAAGGTGTTTAGGATAGACAGGTCCAGGATAGGATGCCAGGAGTTGTCTTTTCTGTGTACCAGGAAAAGTCTTGAGTAAAAACCTTGTCCCCATTCCTCTGCTGGGACAGGTTGAATAGCCCTGATACTTAGAAGAGAGAAAACCTGCTGTTGAGCCTCTTCCCACTGTTTTGGGGGTAGGTTAATGCTAAAAACTAGAATTTACAATTGCTAAGACAAAAACTTCTCACACTTCATGGGAATATAGCAGCAATGATAGGCAAGTGACCATGTTGTCCGTAAAATGCCTAACCATAAACACTTTTAAATTGACACACCTGAAATAAATGTTGTGGACACACAAAAAACTGTTATGAGCTGTAACAATAAGACAAGTCTCTATTTGGTGTAAATTTGTGTCTACCCAACCAATCAAGATTAGCCTCAAAGGTTGCCAGAGTAGTACTTTGTTTGACCGGATCTATATCAGAAGACCGAATGGAAAAAATATCAAATGGCAAAGCAGCGAAAAGACTGGACCTCGAAGTGCTGTTTGCCAGATCGTGGTACAGTGAAGAATATATATATATATATATATATATATATATATATATATATATATATATATATATATATATATATATATTTAGCAGGGGGGTGGGAGGCGGAGCCCCCCCACAATAGCAAGTTTGAGGTATGGTCTTTTAGCTGTTTTGTTGTTTAATATTTTTTCCATTCGACATAGACCCATTTGACCTGTAGTTTTTAACCTATTCCATAGGCTATAAATATGCTGAGCTCAGAACCTGTCTCTCCAGTGAGCCTTGTTTATTTCTGGGCTTAAATTTAGGTCCTTGTGGCTGTTTGTGATTTTGTAAAGAAGTAGGAGGTCATGTAGGATATGATATTTCATGGCTTGAAAAAAGGACAATAGATCACCTCAGTGTAGCTGGTATGCTACTTAATAAAAGTTGAGTCTTGCCAATATATCAGGATAATTGAAGGATTTAAGACTTTTAATTTTCTTGGTTATCAATCTTTGGGACCTTTTCATCTAAACAATATTCTTGGATTTGTACATACCAAAGGGAGCAATGTATTGAATTATGGGTCTGATAAGGAAAGAATGATGCAGTAGGATGACTTATTTGGATCTTGAGGGCATTCCCCTTGAGATTAACTGGGCCAGAGAGAACGATTTTGTGACTAAGGTGGAAACATGATGATCAAATGAGACAGAGCTGTTCCCATAAGTACCCTGGTCTCCAAAACTGTGTGTGACTAAAGAGGAGCACTATTTATAATATATGGGGTCAGAGCAGCTTTTGGGTGAATGCTACTATGCTGCATTTTTTTTGCATTAAGTATGAGACTATTTTTGGAACACCAGGTAAGTGAATATTTCAACCCTTGCTGGAGCTGTTAATTATCAGCGGATGAGTGATTAATTGTACTCATCTTGCTGTCATCAGCAAACTTGGCCAATCAAACTTCTGAGATACTGACTTGAATACCAGTGAAATAAATGCCAAGCAGTAGAAGTCAAATTTATGTGGTACCCCAGTAGTTACAATTTTATGTTCAGAGACACTGCCTGCAACTTTCACAGGTTGGGATCTGTTGTATAGTCAGTTTGCAATACATAGGAAAATGTAGAAGTTACTGTGTTTCTTTAATTTTTCAATAATATTAGCATGATGGATAGTGTCAAAAACCTTGGTCAGGTCGAGCTACTTAGTGTCCATTGAGTGACCACTTCCCACAGCCTTTCTATCCTCTCTTTCATAGAACTTTACTAGGTAAGGAGACAGTACCTGCCTTTCACAAAACTGAACTGCCTGAGGTCTAGGTAAGTTGCCTATGTCCTTATACATGAGTAATGCTATGACACATTCTGTGGCTTTGTATAAAAGGCTGGTGATGCAGATGGGCTTATCATTACCCTGGTGCACTAAGGTGGCTGGCCTTGTGCAGGGACCTCATAGTGGCTAGTTATCATGTATCTAGCACAACCTCTGCGGATAGGCTGAGGCTGAATAGTTTAAGTAGATGCTTGAACAGTGGATACTTGGCACTGATGAAGATGCATCCTGCCTTTGACAGGGATTTTAAGAATTATTCCAAAGTGATTTCAAGGGGAACTAAATTTTTAAGAATATTGGGAGAAACAATGTGGGTAGTGTCACTTGTCCGGTCAGGATAAAACAGACGAACAGTTGTGGGTTTGGTTCAAGCAGCTTTATTACACACAAACACATCAGGACTGAGGCTTAGTAACTTAAACTTAAATAAACTTATAAACAGACTGACTACTACACTCATATATGTTAACACTCTGGCTGTTCCCTCAAAATGGCACTGCTGCCTGCACGTGCTCACTATTTATATACACGTGCGTACATCTGGAAATGCTTCTTAAAGTTACACACACACATGGTCTGTTCTATATCCTCCCTTTTTGAAAAATAGATCATATACAAAATGACAGTATTCAATACATGCAGTTATACAGAAATGATCTTTTGACATGCTATTATACAGAATTAATTCTTTGACATGCAATCATACAAAATTAGACACATATAAAACAATCATGTCCAGGTTGCTGTGTATTTTACAGTAAGTCTAGAAATATAACCTGATCATGTAACATAAAAATCAGAATTGGATATAGCAACAGGGACTGTCTTCAAGGAATGTTCAACTCTGGGGACATCTGGGACATCATCAGGAATGGGAATGGATACTGAGACATGTCCTTAATATGAACATTGTCAGGGTTGCTCTGAGATCTAGTTTGTATCACAGGTATGATGCTATGATATTGTTTCAGACACAAGAAGAAGAAGAAGATGCCTGCGGTTTCTCCTGTATTCTATACCCTCAGATTCCACTAAGTAGGATCTCGGCTCGGCACATATGCCTCTCACTTGACCAATGCGATCAAAGCCTTTCGCCATTTGCATCCTCATTGTCTCTCCTTCTTTTAACAGAGGAAGAAATCTGCTTGTTTTATCATAGCTGGACTTTTGAAAGGAATGCTTCTTCATGAGTTGGGCTTTGATTGCTCTGGTGTTTATAGCATTAGGCATCAATAAACTAGAACCGATAGCCAAGGTTGTTCTGGTTTGCCTACATAGAAGTCTCTGAGCAGGCGAGCCTAGTAGGTTATCACAGGGTATATTTCTGAGATTAAGTAAATTCAGGAAGATATCGATATTGTCACGCTTTGATCTGTCTAGTAATTGCTTTGCACTCTGTACTGCACGTTCAGCAAGGCTATTTGACTGTGGGTATTCTGGACTACTAGTAACATGGATAAAGTCCCACTCTTTTGCAAATTTCTGAAACAATTGTCTGGTCAACTGGGTACTGTTGTCAGAAATAACTGTGTGGACTACCATGGACTGAGAAATGACGTTTCATCTTAGTAATAACAGCAATGGATGTTAGGTTAGGTAGCAAATCGATTTCAAACCAGTTTGAATAAGAGTCTGACAACACTAAGTAATGATGATTATTCCACTCAAATATTCCAGTGGCTACTGTTGACCAAGGTAGTTCAGGAATCTGGCTTAGGTGAAGTGGCTCTTTTTGCAAATTTTAGTACTATTGCATACTGAACAAGATGAAATCACTTTATCAATGTCCTTTGACAGAGAATGCCAAAATACTATTCCTCTCAACCTTCTTTTGGTAGTTTCGGAACCTGGGTGGCCACGATGCAAAATCTGAATGTAATCATGTTGTAAGGAAGTAGAAACAATAACTTTTGGATCTTTGAAAATGATACCATCTTCCATCAGCATCTCATCTCTGTATGGAAAATAAGGTTGCACTTCTGGTAGTATACCAGATTGCTTTGACGGCCATCCAACATTGGTGAAGTGGTTGAGATTCTGCAAAATTGAATCAGTCTTTGTATGATCTCTTAGCTCATCAAGTCTCATGGTAGAAAAATTATGCACTTCTGTGACATAAAAAGTAAAATTCTCTGCATCAAGCTGTTCTGTGGTATTTCTGGGTGATCCAGATAAGGTATCAGCCAGATAAAGAAGTTTGCCTTTTGTGTAGACCATTTTGAAATTATACTTTTGTAATCTGAGCATCATTCTTTGTAGTCTTGATAGAGTGGTATGCATAGGCTTCCTTAAAATAGTGACTAGAGGCTGATGATCAGTTTCGACTTCGATAGCCATAAATATAATCATGGAACTTTGAACATGTGAACACAATTGCTAAAAGTTCCTTCTCAGTTTGAGCATACTGCATTTCAGTTTGGGTAAGAGTTCTAGATGCAAAGGCAACAAGTCTGCCCTCTTGAAGAATAACTGCACCAAGGCCGAACTTTGAAGCATCACAGGAAAGAACTACTGGTTTGTGGACATCATAGTATCTCAATGCGGGCGGGTTGGCAATTTGCTGTTTGAGGCTATCAAATGCTCTCTGGTACTGTTCTAACCATGATCAGGCAACATTTTTAATTGTCAGCTCTCTTAAAGGTGCTGATAATTCACTAAAGTCAGGGTAAATTTGCCCAAATAGTTAATCATACCAAGGAAAAGCTGTATGGATTGGACATTGTCTGCAGCTGGCATCTCAAGAATGGCTGCTTGTTTGGAAGAGTCTGGTCATAAGCCTGTACTGGTAATTAGATGACCTGCATAAGTAATGTGTGGTAGTCTGAATTTACATTTCAGAGGATTATACTTCAAGTTCACTTCACATGCTTTGCCCAGAGCTTTCCTGAAGTTTTTGTCATGCTCTGCTTCACCATTACCTCCAGTAAATCATCAACTATTATAGGACATGGATAGCCTGAAACAAATTGCTCCATTGCAAGCTGAAATACTTCACTGGCAGAATTTATTCCAAAAGGCATCCTGAGGAATCTGTATCTGCCAAATTGTGTGCTGAATGTAGTCATTAGTGAAGATGCGCAATCACGCATTACTTGCCAAATGAATTATTTTCACCTAAGAGAGAAAAAACAGTGGCACTTGGCATGAAGGTGGCAACCTCCTCGACTCTTTGCATGGGATGATGAGGTCTCTTTAATGCCTTGTTCAAGTGTCTGGGGTCAATGCATATTCTGATTTCATCTGAACTTTTCTTATGAGCAGCTAGCATGGAAGACACCCACTCAGTTAGTTCTGTGACTGAACAAATCACACCTTGCTGCACCATCTTGTCTAACTGGACCTTGACTTTGTCCTGCATAGCTGTTAGAATTCTCCTTACTGGTCTAACCACTGGACTGACCTCTGGGTCTGCCTTCATGGAGTACACAACTGGAAGTTTCCCTAGCTTGTTGTCAAAAACATTAACATACTCTGAGAAAATAGCATCACTAAAGCTGGAATTGAGACATGTGCTTACATGATAAACTTCATTGGTAAAAGAAAGCAGTTTCATTCTTAAACTGTCTCTGAGACCTAATAATGACTGCACGTCTTCTGACTACATAAAATTGCAAGCTGTAACTGTTCCTAGCCGAATAGTATGAAAGCATTACTGAGACTTCAGTTTGAATCTCTTCATCTCCATAAGCAACAAGCTTAGCACCATTAGCCAAATTAAGTTGCTCACCAGCTCTCACGGTAGCAAATGTTTATGCTGACATTACATTACACTTTGAACCAGTGTCCACCTTAAGCTCTGTGGGTTTACCATTGATTAGGACAGCAAAAAATACTTTTGTATTTTGCCAGGAAATCTACTGCATTAACCTTTTCACCGACCACTGATACACCATCTACATAGAAAGTAGGGTTGCAGCTTTCCATATAATCAGCTTGCATTTTTGAATGACCTTTCTTAATAACTGAATGAGGCTTGCATGATTTACAAAACTTTTGAAAGTGGTTCCATGTTTTACACTTGTGGAATAACTGACCAAATGCTAAGCACTTCTCTCTTTTAGACTCATGATTGACACCACAATTATGACACTTAACAATAAGACTTGACTTGGGTTTTGCTGACTCACCCTTATACTGTACTGAGCATGTCTGTTTTGCTGAACTAGTCTTGGAACGTGCTAGAAAGGTTGAGGATCTCCCAGGAGAACCCATAGGGGAGGCAGCTGCCATGTGCTTAGGCCTGTTTCTGTTTGCCGCGTGTACGTGTTGCATGTTGCCTATCCTTGTTCTAGAGACTGCTGAAACTAAGCCCTTATCACTTGCAAGCATACTTGTGTGCCTTTCTGTGAGCTCATGAATTTGACAAATCTCTATGGCTTTGCTCAATGTTAAATCACTGTCACAAAGCAAAATCTTTCTCACTGCAGCACTATTAACACCACACACAAGCCTGTCCTTTATTACCTCATCTTTCAAATCACCCACTCTGCATGTTTTAGCCTTATTTCTCAAGTCAGTGATATAAGCTGCAAAAGTTTCACTTGGCTTTTGGTCTCTTGTATAAAATAGGTGCCTCTCTAATGTAACATTTGGCAGGGGGTTGCACATTTCTCTAAATTTATGTTTCAAGCACTCAGGGTCCTCTCTTGATTCAGCTGACACAACAACATGGTCTTCTCCTTCTCCTGCATATATTTGTTGTGCATACACAAATGAACACTGTCTTTCAATGGCCTCTGATGAGATAAGTTGAGCAAAATGGATGCCCTTGTATGTGCATCTTTGTCAGAAAAAACTGCTTGCATGAAAATATCGTATTCCTGCTGAAATACTCTCCAATTCTCTGCAATATTATGATCAAATACAAGTGGACTGGGTCTGCAAAATCTCTCTACCATATCAACATACAGTAGTGAAGGTGCTTGGAATCATATACGAACATAGACACACAAATATATGCCAGAAATTTGTGCCAGAATTTGTAATTGTACCCAACAGCATGACAGAACTGCGGTGGTGGTGCTGCGGTAGTGTTGTCGCCTCATAGCAAAACGTTGTCCCGTTCGATTCTCAGCTAGAGTGTCTTCTGTGTGGAGGTATATGTGAATGGGGTGTGCCTTCGTTGAAGGTTGTGCATCAGGGCTGCTAACCTGGTACGTAAAAATCCACTAACAATCATTAGCGGACCGGAGTTTCGCTGTGGCGACCCCTAACCGGGAAAAGCCGAAAGACACAAACAAACAAACCCAATAGCATGACAAACTCTTTGAAATAATTGCAATTTGCCAAATAAGTCTCTATAGCACAAGAACAAGCATAATAATGTACTTTACGAAATCACCCTTTATCAGTGTAAGAAATACTTTGAAATGACTGTACTGTGCAAACAAACTGTACACAGTAGAAGTACTCAGAGTAAGAAACACTTCAAAATGAATGCACTTTGCAAATAAACTGTATACAGCACAAGACTCTTTCAAAATGGCTGTACCTTTGTGAAATAACTCTATACAGTGTAAGAAACACTTTGAAATGGTGGCGCTCTGTGAATAAATGTACACAGTACAAGAAACGTTTTCAAAATGGCTCTATTTTGACTGCACTTTGCAAAATGACTGTACTTTGCACACAGCAAACTCTTCAAAATAATTACACAGTAATATAGCACACACTCTGCAAACACTTTGCACACTCTGAGATACTTCAAACAACCCTAGTTATGCTTTGAATGGCTTTGGTCTATGCAAAACAGTAGTTTATGCCCAAAACATGGGTCTTCTACTAAAAAACACGCAGTCGCCTTGCTCTTTAAGCTTATTTTGCCCTTTTATTGTACTTGTTATGCCCATTTAACCTGTTATCATGCTCATTATACTTTTCTTGTGCTCGTTTTACTTTAAACCTGCTCATTATGCAAACCGGAGGTAATTCTGAGTCCAATTTAAATATTTCTGATAGTTTTATCAAATATTGTGGTTTCAAACACTTCATTTAATTAATAATGTATTTTGTGCTTTTCGTTTAACAATGCGTTTTGTGCTACCTGTTTGATTAATAATGCGTTTTGTGCCTTACAAATGCTCCGTTTCATTTTATTTGCAAAATATATAATCTGTGCAAGTTTTGGTTACCTGAAGTTCGTTTCTGACCCCTTTTGATCATTTGAGCACTGTATCACCTAACCTGCTCAATATACGTTTACCTTCAACTCTGCACCTCATGGCTTGAAGAAGTTGCACTCTCAATCCCAGTTCTGACACCATGCAACTTGTCCAATCGGGATAAAACAGACGAACAGTTGTGGGTTTGGTTCAAGCAGCTTTGTTACACACAAAACGCATTAGGACTGAGGCTTAGTAACTTAAACTTAAATAAACTTATGAACAGACTGACTACTACACTCATACATTTTAATGTTCTCTCAAAGTGGTACTGCTGCCTGCACGTGCTCACTATTTATATGCATGTGCCTACATCTGGAAATGCTTCTTAAAGTTACACACACATGCTCTTTTCTACATGTAGAGTGAGTAAAAGCAGAATTTTTTTCTGCCAATATATTGTCTGTATCCTTGGGATCATAGTACATGATGTTATTATGATGTACAGTTTTGAACATTTTCTTCAATTTTGGCATAATTGAAGAATGATTTGCAGTTTTCTTTAGTATATGTAGCAATCTTATGCTCATACTATGTAATGAATAACTGTAGTAAAACTGTGTCTACAGATTATATTGGTTTACTAGAGATGGGTAACTCCTTACCCTTAAAACCAAAACTTGGATGACAAATAATTTGGGGTATTACAATTTTTTAAAGAATACTTTTGGAACAGTAATAACAAATCAGAAGTTGATAAACCATCTTTAAAAATATATTAATGTAATGCCAAGAGTCTTAATAAGAAACATCTAAATCTGTTGGTATTATTAAATGAACATTTTGAAATTGTGATTATTACTGAATTTTGTTTTTAGGGGGAAAAACAAACCTTTCTGTTTTGTCAAATGTAAGGGATATCATAAGTATAGGGCAGACAGAATGATAGGAGGGATGAATATCTATTTACTGTTTAGAACATCTAAAAAGTGAAAAAAACTGAATTGTTTCAAATCCGAAACTTAAGGTGACTACATAAAACTTGGCAGAAAGTACATTTTAAATTCCTATGGGCAGTATAAAAGTCCAAATCTTATCTCAGAAGAAAATCAAATATTTCTGCATGAAATTAAATCTGTTTTAGTCAAACTCACTATATATGCTTGAGATATCTTACTATACCACTTATTTTTTTGAATTTTCTGTCTTTCTCAGCAGTGTTATGAATGATTTAGAACAGTTTTTTCGACTAACGTTTATTTTATTTTATTTGTTTACTGGGGTATTAAGTAAATTGTCAAGTCACCAATGAGAATTAGTAACATTCTGAATGCCACATTTTTGATGGATGATTAGCATTACCATTCTGTGGAATTATCTGATGTTTTATGTTGCTCAGATTTTAGTAAAGAAATTTGAGAACTTTAAATTTTGGTCAAGGTTTTTAAAGAAAAGTGGACAATTAAAACTTTTATAAAGTGGAGTATTATAGTATTGTGACACATTTAATGAGTGTGGAGCGGAATTACTTTTTAGGGAAAACATAATCTGAAAACCTTGTAACATTTTTAATGAATTAATTTTGATAAGTTTATTCCTGTAAGGCACTGGAATAGAAATTCTAAAAATAAGCCAGTCTGGTGGAAGAAAATAAGTAATCAGACTGCCATTATAAAAAAGAAGTTAGACAGTGTACAATACATACAAAACTACTAAGAGATTATGTGCCATGGAAGTAAAAGGATTTTTAAAAATAGACCAACACTGGGATTCAGTAAACTCTATGCAGGCTTTGCACAAAGCCTATACAGAGTTTACATGTTTGTGCGGTTAGCAGCAGCACTGATTACATATTCATGCTGCACACCACGTTTAAATGTAAACAAGCATGGTTTCATGGCTGGCAACAGTGTTGCTGACCAGGAAACCAAGTAAAGCAACACAGATAAGAAACCAAGTTACCGCAAAGTAGGATAGCAGGATTGTGCGAAATGCCACAATGATTGCCAGGGTTTAATGTATACTTATGTATATAGTCCAAACACAGTACAGGACAGTGTATACAGTGCAGAGTATTGTGAAATCCCATTGCAGACATTCTGTACAAAAGTTGTGTAAATGATCTGTAAAAGTACATTGACTGCCATAAAAAATAAACAATCAGAGAAAGTGTGTGTATTGAATAAGGACACAGAAATGAACTGTAGGAATGAACACAGGGAAAAAGAAGAGGTGAACCATCCTAATGTACAGCAAATGAGGGTATGTGAATGGAAGACAGTTGTAGCAGGAACACTGATCCCATATTAATATGGTACAGTATAGACTGCACAGTGAAAATGTGTATCATGTGACTATCACACAAGGTGACATAACAATGGAGGGAAATTTCTTTGTGAGGCAAGCATCCTTACATGAACAATGCAGAGGACATCAGGAACGTTGTATACAATCGGGGTAGGGTGCATATTGTGAAGCTGTACAAACTGATTTTCCTGAATATGAGTGTAATCTCAGCAGAGGTCTCCAACAAGTGGAACATAGTTACAGGCTCATGGACAACAGTAGAAGAAGCATGCACCAGCATGGACAATATCAGAATAATACCACCAGTAATCTCATGTCTCTGACATTACATATGTGATTCTGAGTGATCAGGGATGATTCTGCACAAACACACTTGGACAAGTCATTTCTTGTAAGACATGTCAGCATTCTATGAGGGTAATCAAGCACACCATCATGACACTGT
Organism: Protopterus annectens; assembly: GCF_019279795.1. Classification (NCBI taxonomy): domain Eukaryota; kingdom Metazoa; phylum Chordata; order Ceratodontiformes; family Protopteridae; genus Protopterus; species Protopterus annectens. Next base: position 1,763,458,105 of record NC_056733.1, on the reverse strand, counting down.
AACATCCGCTGGACATGTTTGGAGGGACACTGTTATACCTGCATGTGACATTATGATCAATACAGGCTAGTTGACTGGTGTGCATGGCAGATATGTATGGCACAATCCACACTATCACAAATGTAACCCGTGCCATCAATGTTGTCAAGCAGCTATGTATGTACTGTGTGCATCACTGGAACAGCTATCACACATGCAGCTGGTGTAACACCTTGATGGAGGTTCTGCACCATCAGAAGTTATGTTTATGCAACAAAAAGAATAGCTAGGTATGGCCAATAAGATGTGTGACATCTCACTGTGGCAAAGTTGGTACACTTCAGTTACACATCACTGGAAGGGTGTGTAGGCTGGTATATTAAGAATGGTGCATTGTACTCAGTTATTGGTGTGATGAAGGCTGTGAACTATGAAAGTATTATGGTTTTGATGTGGATGTCCTGCACATACTCAGTACTTATATTATATACAAGGGAGTAGTCACCACTGTAGCCACATGCTGGTGGATGTTCCACATACCATCTAGCCCAGTACACATGTCATGTACCATTTGGTCTGCTTATAGGGAAGTGATGTTATCCTTGGGTTATGTGTTTGTTTTCATGACATAAATTCTCCCATGTTTTTGTTTCATTTCATGTGTTGTCATGGATGTGGCAGTAATCTTTGGTATGCGTTGATACTGTCTATATTATACTAATCTCACAGATGGAGTCAATGTTTGCTCACAATCTGTAATCCTTCAGACAGCTGTTTGGACACAGGATGTATATGTTGTTTGTAATGTCTGTGACTTAAATAATGGACAAGGAAGGGCCTAGTAGACAACCCTGATGTACGGAACTGAACACTGGACCTGAGATATAGGTCACTTCACACATTTCAACATATTTAGATGCCACGTACGTGATCTTCTGGTCTACTCACTTGGTGATATAGGTGTTTATGGCCACGTATGACAGTGTTGAGTGAATATCTCAGTGTGGATTTGTGTCAAATGTCTTAGCCTGGTCAAGTTCAACAGGATTAAAGTGTGACATTGTTGAGTAAATACCTCAGTGTGTATTTGTGTCAAATGTCTTGGCCTGGTCAAGTTCAACAGGATGATACTGTTCTTATACATGCCCTTGATGATTTCTTTGAGGATGTCTATCAGATGTAACAGACATGATGTAGCATTAACAACTCACATAGGTCTGTTACATACAGCTGGGATATTACTAGTGCCCATTTAGAAAAGGTCCATGATGACATGTTGGTCTAGTTCACAGAGTAGGATAGTCAGGATGTGTTTATACATGCATGCATTAGGTGCTATCCCCCCAGCTCAGAGGAGTACATGTTGATGTACATCATTCTACAGGAACAAATTCTGTGTGGAGGGTGTGTTGAAGTGTGTATTCAGCCATGTTAAGAAGGCATATGTGATGTGTCTTGTGATAGATGATCTGTGATGTTGTCACAGCCCATTGATTCTGCATGATAGGCCTGGATGAAGGTAAGACAGTGCATACTGACTATCCTGATCTGGCTTAGGGTTTGAACACAATCTCCAATGCAGGTATCATTGAGAAACTTTCCCAGCTGAGGATTAAACCTTATGTCATTAGATGGGTAATTAATTGGCTCACTGACAGAACACATAATGTGAAAGTTGGAAAATCAACCTGTACCAGTAGAGCTGTTACTACTGGCATACCCTAAGGATCTGTGCTTGGCCCTTTACTGTTTGGAATCTATTTTATGACAGTTCAGGCTGAAGTATATGGCTTTCGGCTTACCGCGTTGGCTGATTCTGTCATACTGGATGCAATCATTGAGTCCACCTATGATGATAACATATCACAGTAGGGGCTAATACAGACAAATGATTAGTGACAAAGCAACATGGTCTACAAATAAATGCAAACATGTGTCTTTATTTTGTCTTTCTGCAAAGTAGAATTCCCTGCTAATTACAGCATTGACAACAGTCCCATTGTGCTGAAACCCAGTGATGCAAGCAGTGGGAACACAGATACATAGCAATCTGAACTTTCACCACCAAGTGTCCATCCTGGTATTGAAAGCCTATGTTGTGCTCATCATAAGTCACACCAGCGAATTCAGATCTGAGGATTATATTACAGCACTGTACTTGAACATCATCAGAACACTAATATAGAGTATAAGGCTCTCTTTTGCATGTACTTCACTAGACACATGCAGCAGCTGGAGAGACCACAGGGGTTTCTCACCAAGAAAACACATGGCCTACAAACCATGCCATGATGTATGTGGATAGACTGAAAGCCATGTCACTGTCATCATTACTGTGTAGGATAAGGTGACTTCTGTCTGGCTTCCAGGCAAGTCTCTGACCCTACCCTGGTGTGAATAGTGCACATCCACAAATCAGATACAACTGATGACATCAGCAGTGTCTGGTGAGGAGAATATGGCAATAACAGTGTCCCACATGATGATGTAAAAGGCTCTCTCTAATGTCAAGCAAGTACACACACACACACACACACACACACACACACACACACACACACACACACACACACACACACACACACGCGCAAGATTACTGCAGCATACCTCTCAACTGTAAAGATATTAGCAGACTGTCCAGATTTTTGCCTCATATTTTTGGTCTGTTCCTCATAATTACTGTATTTCTTTGAAAAATCACTGGATGATATAAGGAGTAAAGTCACTAAATAGTGACATGTATTGAGTTTCAGGCTTCATATTTTTCAGAAAATGCATGCTAACACAAATCCTGTTATTCTAGCAACTTTCTAAGTTTATAAGAGCAATATTTAAAATGTGTCCCTCTTTTTGGGCCTTTGTCCCCCATTATGTCAGACTTTGTCCAGGTTTCTTGTGCTAAGAGCTTGAGACGTAAGGACTGCAATGATAATAGAATCCCTATGTATCTAGGTTCACAGACTACAAAACTCTGTATCTAAGGCAAGTACCACAGCTCAAGTCTGACTTGCAGTGTTTCAGATAGTATGTTATAGCTGATGACATCAGCAGTGTCTGGTGAGAAGAATATGGCAATAACAATGTCCCACATGCTGATGTAAAAGAATGTCTTTAATGTCAAGTAAGTGCGAGCACACACACGCCAGTTAACTGCAGTGAGAACAGAACGCCTACCTAAGTACACAGACCACAGAACTCTATATTTAAGGCTAGTGCCACAGCTGAAGTCTGACTTGTAGTGTCTCAGACAGCACTTTATAACTGATGACACTAGCGGTGTCTGTTGAGAGGAATATGGCAATAACAGTGTCCCACATGGTGATGTAAAAGGCTCTCTCTAATGTCAAACAAGTGTGCACACAAACATACACACACTCAATTGACTGCAGTGAGAAGATTTTGGGAGGCCTGCATGAAATGGATGTGTAGGCCTGTGCAAGTATCAGAATACTGTCAATCTATGGAATTGGAGCTGTAACTGTAGGATATACACTTCTACTGTTCTGGCAAGACATACACAGTTGACTGCAGTGACAACAAAACCCCTACCTATTTAAGATGTTGGGAGGCCTGCATGAAATGGATGTGTAGGCAGGATGTGCACATATCTAAATACTGTCAGTCCTTGGGATTAGAGCAGTAACTGTAGGATACACACTTCTGCTCTGGCTAAACACACACACACACACACACACACACACACACACACACTGGATGAAGGAGATAAGATATTGTCAGGCTTGCATGAAATTGATGTGTAGGCATGTGCAAGTATCAAAATACTGTTGATTCATGGGATTCAACCAATAACTGTAGGATATACACACTTCTGCTCTTCTGGCTAGACAAACACACCCTTGACTGCAGTGAGAGCAGAATGCCTAAGTACACAAACTACAGAACTCAGTAATTTACACAAGTAACATGGTACAAGTCTGATTTTACCAGGCTGCAGGCCACTTATAATGCTTAACATCAGCAGTGGATGTAGGAGAGAAGATGATGGGAGGCCTGCAGAGGTTCATAGCTTTATGGGTTCCTAGAAGATTGCTAGGCTAATAGCCCTAGGGCCTTTGCAAACCTAGCTGTGTAAAAACCCAAGTACCCTTATTAAGCATAGTTTGATGTTCGTTGTTAGCAGAGCAATTTTGTGATCAGCACCAAATGGCCCTGTCTATGAGAAACATAGGTGCCACCCCTGGAGTGAATTTATAATCACCCATCCCGTTGTCAAATTTGCACTTGAATAGGGTCATTGAGAAGCAGTGCTTCACATGCAGTGGGAGACTAATACAGAAGAGTGGCAATTGATGGGAAATATATCTGTCTGTCCAGCATGTTCTATTTACATTGCAGGCTAGGTTGAGATCCCTGGAGCAAATTAATATTGTCCCATTTGATTTGTAGATGTCCAGCATTTACATTATGGCAGGGCCAGAGACTGCTGTATAGGTCAGGTCCAGGTTGCCTCTCAGCAGCCTGTATGATACTGAGTACAGTGCCAGGGCTTCCAGTCTTTCCATGTATGTCATGTTTTGCAGGCTCTGGATTATGTATGTCATGTTTTGCAGGCTCTGGATTCTCTTGGTCAGAAACCTCTGCAGTCTTTCCAGTTGCTGCAGGTGTCTGGTGAGGTACATAGATAAGGGACCATTGTACTCAATTAGTGGTCTATTAAGGGTTGAGTACAGCAGAGCTATGACCTTCCTGGTCTTGGATGCGATGCCCTTAGTTATGAGGTGGGCAATGTAGAATGTGTGTCTTACCACTATTGACACACAGTAACTGCAGTTTAGATTGCTATCAAACTGTGTTCCCAAGTCTCATACCACTGAGTTTGAGATAAGAGAGGTGCTATGCATAACATAATTAGCAGGGTTACTCTTTTTGCCCAAAGGGACAATGAGGCATTTTCTTTCATGAAGTTTCAGTCTGTGAGTTTGGCACCAATTATTTGTCTGTGTCAGGCCTTTCTGAAATATGTTAACATTCTTGGGGGACTCTATATGATTGCACCTAGTTGACAATTATCTGCAAACTTGGTAAGCTACATACCTGGACTTCAGAGAAATATTTTCCAAACAATAGGGGGCTCGGCACAAATTTTTGTGGTACTCCACTGGTAGCTGGTCTACTGGTGGAGGTGGACTCTCCTACTTTGACAGTGTGTGTTCAGTCGGTGAGCCAGTTGGCTATCTATCTAGTAATGTATGGGTTAAGCCCCAGATGGGAGAGTTTTTCTATGATACCTGAATGTAGGATTGTGCCGAAAGCTTGGCTAAATCATCATAGGTGGTATGTCCTGTTTTTCCTCATCCAGGGCTTTGGGAACATTATCAAAGAAGTACACTAGGTTTAATAAGCAAGACCTATGCTTGAGAAAGCCAATATGGGTCTGGTCAAGCGTGTTGAAGGTCACCTATGTCCCCGTAGATAAGGTCCATGATGAATCTTTCTATAGCCATGCAGATAAGGCTAGTTAGGCTTATGGGCCAATAGTTTCCAGAGTTAGTTGATGGATGTGTAGGCATGTTCAACTGTGAAGACAGTTCTAGTTCTGCATGTTACCAGATTGGCATGCATTGCATATCACACAACATTTTATATTAATTTATGTAGTGCAGTTGATATTTTTGTGAAAAAGTACTGGAGATAACAGGGTTGAAGTGCATGGGGGAGGCAACACATGGCTGTATTATAAATATGTGACATATTGTTCAGTTTGATATGTTTCCACATGTAGTTTCATGGAATAAAGAGTAAAATGGACAGTAAACAGTACTAATACATGCTAAATTTAACTTAGTGTTTGCACATGTGCGATACACATTTCCATTATTTTCTGTTTGCTCGTAGTTAAACAGTGTGCAGATATAAGCCACATTGCTAAAAGTCTGACAGTTAGTACTGAGTGCATGAAACACACCTGCTGCTTAGCTGACTCTGTGGCAGCAGGTGTAAATGCATTTACACATTTCCTTTTGAGCCCAGATGATACTGGGCTCAAATCCAGGTGTATGTAACAGTTTTAAATAAACATTGATAATGCAATGATGTAGTATTCTTTATAATACATTCAGCATGTGTTACTGTGTGTTGACCTAGTGCAGTGGGGTTAAGCAGCATTGTACAGAGGTAATTGCAGCATTGTAGAGCTGCTCACCATCGCTTGGCATTAGTGCATGATGCCAAACTCCACACAAACATAGAGGCCAAAATGTGAAGGGACATTTTGACAACACATTATAGAAAATAAAAAAATAAATAAGAGAGATAAGTGTTGGGGTGAGAGAGAAAAAAAAGAGTTTAAATTAGTACCATCATATGTGACCTACAATGCATTAACACAATTATGCAATTATTTTCTCTGAAGTATGACATTTAAGTATATGTCCTAAAAATATACTCTATAACTACAAATTGCTGACAGTAATCCTTGAAATTTGCATATATTGCACATTTATGCATGTTCCAGTTATACAGATTAAAGTCGACAACAAGACATTTGTGCCACTTGTATAGAGTTTAATTTAATGAAATTATTATTAAAGAAATGCAGTATTGTATAGTTGTGATTTGTGGTATTTGAACCCACAGCCTCTGACTAAAATCTAATATTTGACTCCTAAAATTGGTTTGTGCTACAGAATAATGCATGCATACTTGTTTTTACCATTCAAATAACTTTTAATCCTCCAGTAAAGCTTCTCTTGTCTGCATACATACCACTTGCTTCCTTCAGTCTCTCCATTCAAGCAACATGAGCCTTTATGTTGAATTAGTGTTTGGCATTAGCTGGGGAAAGAACATAAAAACATTATGCATACCAGTCTTGCCTATATTTAGCTTTCTAACTATTAAAAGTACTCTCTTATGATCATACTTACTCAGCTGTGATATGTCCGCAGTGTCAAATTCATTCAAACAACGGTTGAAAGTATCCCTTTTACACTTAATATCTGAGCTTTGGCTGGCTAACATCTACCTGAAATCAACTGAAGTATAAGTGAATTTAAGTGCACTTTTATCTGCTCTTTTTCATATAGTACTGTATTTAATTTATTTATTTGTGTTTTTCACTGTATATTAACTCAACTGAAGTTGTGGCTCTCTCTCTACAGAGTACTTGTTAGAATTTTTGTGTAGCCATTGATAGCAGTGGCGGGTAGTTTCACCTCATCACTAATATTCTGTCCTGCCTTATATAAGTGGTACATTTTGAGTTATCTCTGCTTAATATTTGAGCTTTGGCCGGCTAACATCTACCTGAAATCAACTGGACGTATAAGTGAATTTAAGTACACTTTTATCTGCTCTTTTTCATAAAGTACTGTATTTAATTTATTTATTTGTGTCTTTCACTGAATATTAACTCAACTGAAGTTGTGGCTGTCTCTCTACAGAGTACTTGTTAGAATTTCTGTGCAGACATTGATAGCAGTGGGGTGTAGTTTCACCTCATCACTGATATTCTGTCCTGCCTTATATAAGTGGCATATTTTGAGTTATGTCTGCTTAATATTTGAGCTTTGGCCGGCTAACATCTACCTGAAATCAACTGGACGTATAAGTGAATTTAAGTACACTTTTATCTACTCTTTTTCATATAGTACTGTATTTAATTTATTTATTTGTGTTTTTCACTGAATATTAACTCAACTGAAGTTGTAGCTGTCTCTCTACAGAGTTCTTGTTAGAATTTCTGTGTAGCCATTGATAGCAGTGGGGGGTAGTTTTACCTCATCACTGATATTCTGCCCTGCCTTATATAAGTAGTACATTTTAAGTTATCTGCTTAATATCTTAGCTTTGGCTGGCTAACATCTGCCTGAAATCAACTGGACTTATCTACTCTTTGTCATATAGTACTGTATTTAATTTATTTATTTGTGTTTTTCACTGAATATTAACTCAACTGAAGTTGTTGCTGTGTCTCTACAGAGTACTTGTTAGAATTTCTGTGTAGCCATTGATAGCAGTGGGGGTAGTTTCACCTCATCACTGATATTCTGTCCTGCCTTATATAAGTGGTACATTTTGAGTTATCTCTGCTTAATATCTGAGCTTTGGCCGGCTAACATCTATCTGAAATCAACTGGACGTATAAGTGAATTTAAGTACACTTTTATCTGCTCTCTTTCATATAGTACTGTATTTAATTTATTTATTTGTGTTTTTCACTGAATATTAACTCAACCGAAGTTGTGGCTGTCTCTGTACAGTTAGTTCCCCACTCACCCTCCCTGTTCTTGTTTTGGTGTTAATGTTGGTGGCTTTGAAATTGCCCGCACCTCTTGTAGATTTGTATTTGGATACTCCTTCTGTGCCCATCTCATTTGCTCACTCAACTGAGTGCAGTGAGATCATATTCTGATTTCAGGCACTCCTACTGTGTACAAAGAGAGCATTTGGGAAGGACAACCCCTGTAGCCTCTTAATCCTGCTCTGTTCCCTCCCTCAAAGGAAAAACAAAAATATATATATATATATATATATATATATATATATATATATATATATATATATATATATGTATGTGTGTGTGTGTGTTTGTGTATATATATATATATATATATATATATATATATATATATATATATATATATATATATATATTTATATATTTTATTCAGTTGCTCTTCTGCGTGCTATCTGTTCAGTCGCTCTTACTCTGCACTTATTACTGCTTGTTAGTAGCCTTCTAATTTACTGCCTTCTGCACTTGTTTTTTAGTCATTTGTTAATATAATTGCATTTATTTGAACTGTATTTGCCGTAGTGTTGCTACACACTCAGGTGTGCTGGCCTGCACTGCAATTTGAATTGTACTTACTGCTGTTTTAGCTGTTTTTCTGTAAAACTGAGCCCCCCAAGCTTTTCTGTGTTGGAGGGAAGCCTTCTAGCTTATCAGTGGGAGTGGTAAGCACTAGGTAGGCTGTCTACCACGAGAGGAGAGGTTCTTGGCCCAGAAATTGTGTTTTATTGACCATTTGGACAGTTTGTCCATCTCTTTCAACTTTCTGGTTTAAAAGACCACATCTGCACTTGTTTCCCATCTTTCCTGTAACTAACCTACTGGGTAGCACTAGAAAGCCTTAAACTGATACAAGCCTTCTAGCTTAGAAGAGAGACTTTGGGAGTGATTAAGTATGAGTTTTCTATACTTTCTTGCTGCACTTAACTGTTTTCTGCCTAAACACAGATTTTCAAGCATTTGTTGTGATTTAAAAGCTTGTTTTTCTTTCACATATTGTACTTATATGTCTGCCTGCACTTAAAAAAATTTTTTTTTGTTTAAATCGTTTGTTTAACTGTTGTAGGCTGCACACTAAAGTGTGATAGCCTTTTCTGATAATTTGCAGTTGTTTAAAGCTGTATTAAGTGTATTGTTTACTGTTTTTGCCTTATCTTTTCAAAAAAACAAAAAAACAAAAAAAAATCCTTGTTTCCCGCCTTTCTAAGTTAGTATAGTCCAGTTTTCAGGTTACTGCTGAATCCAGGGCTGTGTTACAAGTTTCTGTGTTTGCCCATGCCTTACTTGGATAGAAGGAAGTTTCTCTGTTCACCTGTGAGAGAGGGGAGCTTTGAGCAACCTATCTGTCCCTGGAGGAGTGGTTCCAGCCCAGAAGTTAGTAGTTTATTGGCCATTTTGGGCCAATTTCTATCTCTTTCATTTCCCTACTATAAAAACTGTGTTTGCACGGTTTTGCACACTGGGCAGTGCCGGTTAGTTACTGTTAAATTATTCCCGGCTCCACTAAGTCTCCTCTTCAGTTTTTCCCTTGAAACTAGTCTAGCTCTCAACCTAAGAACTCAAAAAGCATCCTACAGCCCAGCACTTGCTCAGACCTAATAGCAAGCACTAATATACCCTGACACTGATTGCCCAGCAGGGCAAGGCTCTTTATTCACCCCTCACCAACCAAGCGACTAAGCAGCTCACCCTCAATTTCAGGTGTACTCTCCAGTCCAGCTGGTGAATCTGGATATCCTAAGGCAATGTTACAACTGCCTCATGTATACAGACAACCCTCTCCTCCTACCACAAAACACTAACATATGTGAGAGATGCAATTATACAGCCAAACTGGAAGCTAAGCTGTATCCATCCAAGACTGGAACAGACAGTCAAGAGGAGAAGGTTAACACTTGCACCACACCTCCAGCTGCACACAGACCTACTAAAACAGTTCTGGAAAAAAATACACATAAATACACAAAATCATACTCAGAGGCTCTAAATAAAAACTTGCAAAAGCATCAGAGACCTCCAAAGCAGACACCCGAACAACCTGCACCTCCCGTCACAAACCAGACAACACATAAAACACAAAATCAGTGTGTCGCACAATCACAGCCCTTAAGGCGAAATAACATACCTAACGCACTAGTAATAGGTGACTCTATAGTCAGGCACACTGATGTCCCACTCACTAGGCTGGACAAGCAGAAGGTTACTGTTAGCTGCCTGTCGGGAGCCAGAATCCGCCACATAACACAAGCACTCAAGTCACTCCAGAACAAGTACAAATGTCATTGTTCATGTTGGTGTGAATGACCTGAGATGTACCTCCCTGGACTGCATGAAAAGAGACATGGAAGAGCTCTCTGATCATGTAGCCCAGGCTGGTATGACCCTGACCCTGAGTAGCATCCTGCCCTCACCAAGAATAATACCTCAGTATAAAGAAAAAAATGGTCAATTTCAACAATTGGCTAAGCTTCTGTTGTCATTCAAAGGGGATCCAGTGTCTGTCAGCCTGGGACGACATGCTCAACAAGCCGCGTTGCTTCGCAAGAGACGGCTTGCACCTGTCACCCCTAGGCTTTCAAATACTGGGCAAGGCTCTTGCTGCCCCCATAGTGCCTTTTTTAGGCAAGGCTCAAAAGTCAAACCCACCTCTGTAAACAGCACAATTAACAAAAAACTGAGGGTTATGCTACTCAACATCAGGAGTTTAAATCTCAAAATGTACGCGCTCAAAGCACTCCTCAGTATGGAGAACATCAACATCTGTGCAGTAACTGAAACCTGGTTCAAGGCTCCAGAGAGCACCCCAGCACTACCAGGCTACAACTCATACCACACATTTCGGCCACAGAACACAGACCGAAACACAAAAGGAGGGGTGTATACATATTCATCAAGGAGACCTACACCTCCAGGTTAGTGGCGCAGCATGATACCTCTGAGATCATCCATGTGCAACTAACATCGGGCAAATCTGCAATGCAAATTGTGGCCTGCTACAGATCACCCTCCATGACTCAAGACCACCACTCCACCTTTCTGGAGACACTGGAAAACATGAAGGTCCTACCGAACACCCTGATATTGGGCGATTTCAATTACCCTACCATTCACTGAGAAAACGACTCGAGTACAAACTCCCAGGCCCAGCACTTCCTGGAATTCATCAACTTAAACGCCCTGGATCAGCTGCTAAACTCCCCTACCAGAGGTGAAAACATATTGGACCTGGTCATCACCAACATGGGCGGCAGGTGTTCCACACCGGAGGTCAACCCGTCACTTGTTAGATCAGACCATAAACTAATCACTCTGGATGACCACACCCCACCACCACCCCCAACTAAAGAAACCACAGTAAAAAACTTTTCTAAAGCAAACTTCACCTTACTTAAGACACAGGTGGTAAGTTTCACAGCCCCTATGCTAAAAGATAATGCTACCTAAGATGCAGAAACCTTTACAAATGCACTCTATGAGCACCTAAAAGGATGCATGAATCATGCCATACCTAGCAAAACCAAGAATCACTCCTCTAAGAGAAGGAAACCAGTTTGGTGGACCCCTGCCATACACAGGCTATACAATAGAAGGAGGAAACTAGTTCAGAAATAAAACAAATCCCAAAAAGGAAAGACATCCCTGATCAGTATCAGTAAGAAACTAAGGTCCCTCATGAAATCATTCAAGGCTAACTTTGAAAGCAAAATAGCCAAGGATTCAAAAGATAACCACAAAGACTTTTTTAGCTATGTTAAGAATCTAAGTGGCAACTCACAGATATGCACTGAGCTAGTGCAAAATAGCACAAAATATGCTGAACCTACTGATATTGCCAACATCCTGGCAGATAGATTCAGTGCAAACTTCACCCCCCTCTCACCTCCAAAAGGGCCCACAACAGTACCAGAAAAGTATAGTGTCCCAAAAATCACAGATGCACAGGTGAAAACAGCCCTTTCAAAAGCCAAAAAACACAGCATCAATGGGACCAGATGGTGTCCCAGGCTGTGTCTTGCATGAACTACAGAACGAACAAACCCCTCACCTAAACGCGCTGTTCAACCTCAGCCTCTCCACAGGCTACGTTCCCATAGAATGGTGCACAGCAATAGTCATTCCTCTCCACAAAGGAGGGGCCACAACTGACCCTGGTAACTATTGCTCCATAAGCCTGATGAACCTGGTCTGCAAGGCTATGGAATGCATCATCATGGAACTCATTAACAAAGACATTGGGAACCTCCATACACTTGACCTGACCCAGTTTGGCTTTGTTAAGGGCAGATCATGCCTACTAAATCTGGTTGACTTCTTTGAGACAGTCACCAAGGCCATAGACAAGGGAAAGGTGGTTCACACAGCCTACCTTGACCTCACCAAGGCTTTTGACACCATTCCCCACTCGGGTATTACAGAAAAACTCAACAGCCTGAACATAATCATCTACATCATGAGATGGGTTGCCAACTAGCTTACAGACAGAACTCACACGGTAAGAATAGCAGGATCCAGGTCAGACTCTAAACCAGTCGCAAGTGGTGCCCCACAAGGCTCGGTCCTTGGACCCCTACTGTTCAGCATATACTTCTCAGAAGTACAGGCAAACACAGGAGGACTATGGCTAACCAAGTTCGCCGATGACTGCAAACTGGGAGCCATAATTGACTCTCCGGCTGACACGGACATCCTCCAAAAAGAGCTTACTGAGACGGACATCTGGTGTCAAAGTCATGGCCTCAAGCTAAATGCCAAAAAATGCATAGTCATCCCATTTTAGAAAAACAAAACACCCATGAATTACCACATAGGTGGCAGCCCCCTTAATACAGAAAAGGTAATAAGAGATCTGGGGACCCAGGTAGATAGTAATCTCTCCTTTGACAATAATATTGCCAAAGTAGTTAGGAAATCCTTCTTTGTGGCCCATCTAATTACTAAAGGGTTTGCATCTAGAAATAAAGAGGTGATAGGGCCCCTCTACTCATCACTCATTAGACCCATCATAGAGTACAATGCCCCATTTGGGATGTACCTCACAAGACACTTCCAACAGCTGGAAAGACCACAAAAATACCTCACCAAGGGGATTACTGGCCTCAAACATATGTCCTATGCAGCCCGACTGAAAAAAACTCCGGCTGTACTCAGTGGCATATCGCTTACTCAGAGGTGATCTCTGCCTGACTTACAAAGCCATGTCCAACTCAGAATTGATGGACATGCTCCACCTAAAGAAATCCAAGTCACTGCGAGCCACGTGCTCTAGTGAGCTAAACCTCGCCACAACAATAAATAGAACATGCTGGAGGGATAGAATCCTGTCACAGAGACTCCCCATGCTTTGGAACAAAATTCCAAACTACATTAGGCAGTGCCCCTCACTAACACTCTTCAAGAGAAACCTTGACGAGTGGATGGGTAACAGAAAATACACCCCTGGAATCACTTAATTGGCTCTGCATGACAGAGGATCAGTTAATTAATCAATGGAGTGGCGAAAGCCGACACACTCTGGCTATGCTTATAAATGCCCTCGGGCAGGTAGCCTAGTTCTTAACTATGAACCTATCTGTGTAGGTCATTAAATGATGCCTACACTCCTCTCCAGTGCATGGAATTCCAGTAGCACTGGATACAGCCTAAGGCAAACTATTCCATGCCTCAGACATGAGACATGACTGAGCTCTCCAGACGTGTATCAGGTAGATATGTCCCTAGCCTTAATCAGCATTTTACCTTCTCCTAGGATGATGCCTCAATACAAACAGAAAATGGTTGACTTCAATAATTGGCTTAGTTTCTGGTGTCATTCTAAGGGCATCCACTATCTGTCAACCTGGGATGACATGATTGACAGACCTGGATGCTTTTCTAGAGATAGTCTTCATCTGTCCCCCCCCCCCTGGGATTTTGGCTACTGGCTAAGGCTTTTGCAACCCCATAGTGCCTTTTTTAGGCAGTGTCTCAAGGACCAAATTCCCGGTGTAAAAACTCCATCTAAAAACAACCTCAAGGTTATGTTGCTAAACTCTAGGAGTCTTAACATGAAATTGCACTCACTGGAAGCAGTCCTCACCTTGGAAGAAGCAGACATTTCCCCAGTCATGGAGACCTGGTTCAAGGCTGTGGACAGCACCCCAGCCATACCGGGTTACACCTCCTTCCACACATTCAGACCACAAACTGAAGGCATGAAAACTAAAAGAGACAGTGTATCAGTTTTCATTAAAGATAAATACACTTCCAGATTGGTCAAATAGTATGATTCCCTGGAGATACTTCAGGTGCAATTAACTGTTAGTAGGACACCTATTCAAGTTATTGCCAGCTACAGGACCCCCTCTAGAAATCAGGACACCCACTCTGCCTATTTGGATCTACTTGAGTCTATCAAGATACATCTAAACACCATGGTTTTGGGTGACTCTAACTACCCATCCATTGACTGGAGAAATTACTCATGCTCAGACTCACTTGCCCAAAGGTTCCTCGACTTCGTTAACTCCAATGCCTTGGACCAGCTGGCTGACATCCCCACAAGGGGTGCCAGCATCCTGGATCTAGTGCTTGCCAATATGGGGGGGGGGCACTGTAGCACCCCCACTGTGAAGTCTTACCTGGTGAGATCTGACCACAAATTAGTCTCATTTCAAGTAACTATCACACCTGAATCCCCCCTAGCAGCTACTAAACTAAAAGACTTCTCCAAAGCAGATTAAATCCTCTTACTGCATGGTATAAATAGCTTCTCTGCACCTCCCCCCTCAGACAGAACTGGTAAATATGCCAAGTTCTACACCAATGCTTTATACAAACACCTGAATAACTGCATTGACTCGGCCGTACCTGATAGGAGCAAAACAAGCTCCTCAAAGAAGAGCAAACCTGCCTGGTGGACAACTGCCATTAACAGGCTTTGCAATAAGTGGAAGAAATTGCTATCTAAGAGTAAGAGGGAGTGATCCTATGTCACAAGATGGGTCGCAAACTGGCTCAAAGACAGAACCCACAGAGTGAGAGTCGCTGGAGCCATGTCAGACTCGAAACCAGTCACAAGTGGCGTCCCACAGGGTTCTGTCCTGGGACCACTCTTGTTCGGTATATACTTTTCCGAGGTACAGGCAAACGTGGGAGGACTATGGCTCACCAAGTTCACAGACGTCTGCAAACTGGGCGCCATAATCAACTCTCCAGCTGACACAAACATTATTCAAAAAGGTCTCACAGAGACAGATAACTGGTGCCAGCGCCATGGTTTAAAGCTAAATGCCAAAAAATGTATAGTCATACCCTATGGCAAAAACAATGTGCCCACAAATTACCACATAGGCGGAAACCCATTAAGTACAGAGAAAGTTATTAGGGACCTGGGGACCCAAGTTGATAGCAATCTCTCCTTTGAAAACCACATTGCCAAAGTGGTTAGAAAGACCTTCTACATAGCCCACCTCATCACGAAGGGTTTCACATCTAGATCAAGAGAGTAATCGTGCCTTTATTCATCCCTCATCAGGCCCATCATAGAATACAATGCCCCTTTTGGGATGTACCTTACCCGACACCTGCAGCAATTAGAAAGACCCCAAAAGTATCTCACCAAGAGGATCATGGGTCTCAAACAGATGCCATATGCTGCTCGGTTAAAACTCCAGCTCTACTCAGTTGCATACCGTCTACTTGAGGCGATCTATGCCTGACATACAAAGCTATGTCAAATCCAGAATTAATGGACATGCTCCACCTCAGTAAATCTAAATCCCTTAGAGCCACGCTCGAGGGACTTGAACCTCAGCACAGAAATAAATAGAACTTGCTGGAGGGACAGGTTCATAACCCAGAGGCTCCCTTCGCTCTGGAATAGAATTCCAGTTCATGTGAGGCAGAGCACCTCACTGAATCTCTTCAAGAAGAATCTCGATAAGTGGATGGGGGATCGTAGGTTTGTCCCAGGGATTACTCCCGTGTCACTATTAGACAGAGGCACAGTAAACTAAACCTTAAAAAGGGCACAGTATACTCAAATCAAGGGGTGGCGTAAGCCATACAGAATCGGACTAGGCTTATAATTGCTCCAGGGCAGATAGCCTAGTATGAACCTATGAACCTATCCCTAAACTGGAAACACACCCTCATCTGTTTAAATAACCGAATAAGACTTCTTGTGAAGTTCTCTAAAGCAAACTATGAATCCAAATCAGCTTCCTGAACAACCATAAGACATTCTTTAGTTACGTCCATAACTTAAAAGGAAAGGCCTAAATCTGTGCCGAACTGGTAGTTAATGATACCAAATATACTGATCCTGTGGACATAGCTAACCTGTTGGCCGACAAGTTCTGTGAAAACTTCACTCCCCTGTCCCCGCCACATGTACCCCATGACATCCCTGCCACCTGTCCCCTACCTTGTATCTCTAAAGAGCAGGTCATTAATGTCCTGTCTAAGGCCAGGAACACAACATCTATGGGACCTGATAGCATCCCAGACTGCGTCCTACATGGGCTCCAACAAGAATTAGCAACACCATTGGGTACTGTTTTCAGTCATAGTCTAAGCACCAGCTTCATCCCAGCTGAATGCAAAATGACCACCGTTATTCCCTTGCACAGAGGTGGTGCTTTCACTGACCCCCGGGAACTATAGTCCTATTAGCCTGACTAGCGTTATCTGCAAGACCATGGAGCAAATCATCATGAACCTCATTAACAAAGATATAGGTAATTTCCAAACACTTGACCCTACTCAGTTTGGATTTGTCAAAAGGAGATCACGCCTGTTAAACCTGGTGGACTTCTTTGAGACAGTCACCAAGGCCCTGGGTGAGGGGAAATCTGTGTATGTAGACTACCTAGACTTAGCCAAGGCATTTGACACTATCCCCCACTCAGGCATTGTTGACAAACTCACCCAGCTAGGTATCAACCCTTATAACATTAGATGAGTCGCTAACTGGCTTACTGATAGAACCCATATAGTCAACATAGGGGAATCCACCTCTAACAGCAGACCAGTAACCAGTGGTGTTCCACAGGGATCAGTCCTGGGACCTCTACTGTTTGGAATCTATTTCTCCAAAGTACAAGCAAAAACTAAAGGTCTGTGGCTGACAAAGTTTGTTAATGACTGCAAACTGGGAGTGGTCATAAAATCTCCAAATGATGTCAGCATCCTACAGGAGGGTTTTACACAAAAAAATAATTGGTACCAAAGTCATGGCCTTAAACTCAATGCAAAAAATGTATTCTCATCCCTTTCGGTAAGGGCAATGTTCCTGCTAACTACCACATCAACAGCAACACCTTATGTACGCACTCAGTGGTGAAAGACCTGGGCACATAAATCGACAGCAACCTCTCCTTTGACCACCATGTCTCTGCAGTGGTAAGAAGGGCATTCTATATTGCTCATCTCATAAGTAAGGGCATTGCCTCCAGAAAAAAAGAAGTTATAACCTCCCTGTACTCTTCCCTCATCAGGCCAATAATTGAGTACAACGCCCCTTTTGGTATGTACCTTTACCTGCAGCAATTGGAGAGACCACAAAGGTTCCTCACAAGGAAAATTTAGTTCTAGGTCTTCAGCATCTTTCCTATGTGAATCATCTGAAATCACTGTCACTTTATTATGTTTCATACAGACTACTCACAGGCGATGTCTGCCTTGCATACAAGGCAATCTCTGACCCTGCTTTATTGGAAAAGCTGCATCTCCGTAAGTCAAATGGTACACTGGTTACTCACTCTTAAGACCTTAACCTGGTATGTAACATTAATAGAACCTGCTTGAGGGACAGATTTGTCTCCTAGAGGTTACCACACCTTTGGAATAGACTCGCGCTTCATGTCAAACAGAGCACCTTATTGGCCCTCTTCACACGCAATCTGGATGATTGGATGGGTAACCATTAATTTACCCTGGGAGGTCCACCTGTGTCCCTCTTGGACAGGAGCAATAGGTGCTGATCATGGAAATAATGGTATTACTTAGCTAGGCTTGTAAGTACCATAGGACCATTAGCCTAGTAACTTCCTATGAGCCTATGATCCTATGATCCTCAGACTTGTACTGGTAGCTAGAATAGTCCCCCCTGCAGAGGTAGTCTTTGGCTGTGGAGCTTTACCAAGAGTCCAGTAAATATCCTGGACTCCTGGACATACCACCTCTGTGCCCTAAACTGGGCATCTTATCCTCTAATGCTAGACATGTCTAATATCTGAACTTGAGCAATGGCAGCTGATGATTTCTCACTAATTCCAGTTATTGTGTTTACTGGTAGTGTGCAAACATGAACAATGATGCCAACCCCGTTTGCATGATGTTAAACAGAGTGCAGCAGTGCCAAGCAAGGAGGAAATACATACATGAAATTGGAAAGTTCATCTTACACTTGGCAATAGTTTGAGAAGTCCAGCAACAAACGAATAGGAAGACACAGACAGCTGATATATCCAGTTCAAAACTTTTACTGCAGTAAAACAGTAGGTCACTGAGAAGTAGGTTGTGTTACCCAAAGGATGCAAGTAGGAATTCTCATTTAGTTGGAACTAAACCATGTGGTCATTGCAACTGGTGTGTATATATTGACAGCAGTTGCAAATTTGAACATCCCGACCAAGGTAGATGTTATAATTTCACAATAGCAGCTACATGCGATACCTAACATATTGTTTATTTAGCTCACTGCGTTGTATGCAAAAAGTTTTATATAGGTAAGACTGGCCGTCCCTTCAGAGAATGCATAAGAGAACATATCTACCATATGAATAAAGGTAATGTGGTTATTGCATTGGCGAAGCATGTTTTGAGTACTGACTCTAGTCATGGTTTTAAAGTTTTAGTAATTGATAGGGTTTATGAGAACGTGAGGCAGGGTGATATATGTGCTAAGACCGAGGATTTGGAATCCTCATGGATAGTGAGGTTTAGGGCTGATGTAGGACATGGGCTTAATGAATCAGTTCCATTAGTACCCAAATTAAAGAAGAGACCCCTAAGAAGGTAGCTATTAGTATTGAAGTATAGTTTTAGTATGCATTATTTATGTATGTTTTTAAATTAAATTTATATGTCTTTTATATGTGTTGTGTCTTTAAATTTGAATTTGCATCATGTGACATTTGATGTATAAATAGGGGTGTGTTTGTTAGTGCTTTTGTAATACACCTGATGGTGCCTGTTTGGTGAAAGCGCTTGTGTTTTGTTGCACTGCAGTAAAAGTTTTGAACTGGATATATCAACTGTCTCTGTGGCTTCCTATTCATTTGTTGTTGGAATTTTCACTTTGGACACAGTAAGTGAGCCTTTTATAGTGGTAGTAGTTTTTGTAGTTTTATTAGTTATGTTGATTTATACTACCACAAGGCTCACAGTTATGGCTGATGAAATAACTGAGATTGACAATGACTCTGTTAATGTTAACCCTGTTGGAAGAAGGATGGAAAGTTTTTTAACGAATGTAACTAAAACTGTTAATCCATTAGTTGGTTGTAGGATGCAACCTTCTGGGGACTCTGATAATTTAGCCACCTCTGTGGACATAATTGCCCTCAAGACTGGGCTCTTTGCTGTGGAAAAAGATTTATACAAGTTAAAAAGATGTCAGTATCAAAAATATCACCTGGAGGTGTCTTTAACTGAGCAGATTATACCTAGAGACCTTCGAGTCTTGAAAATGCCATCTAATGTTAATTGTGATAGTCTGCTCTTGAAGGAATGGCAAAAAGTTAACATTCAGGTGAGTTTCAGCTATTTGAAACTATTAATACAATCAGCAGAAAGCGAAATCACTGATTTAACCAAGGTGGTCAATGATAAATATTCTGAGCTTGTAAAACACTTGGCAATAGTTTGAGAAGTCCAGCAACAAACGAATAGGAATACACAGACAGCTGATATATCCAGTTCAAAACTTTTACTGCAGTAAAACAGTAGGTCACTGAGAAGTAGGTTGTGTTACCCAAAGGATGCTTTTTCTGAGTCTGTTTTGGAGCAGTACATGAAAGAGATGTTTGATTCCCTTTCAATATATGAGTCTAAACTACAAAAAGCTAAAATTAGTAAGATCTGTTGAGATGGTAATGATTTTCAACTGGGGAATGTCTTTGTATGGCCTCGAGAGAGTTTTGAAAAAGAGACTGGGAGATCTTGGCAACAACGCAGTACCAATGATGGTCCACCAGGAGGCATTGTTGTTCTTTCGTCAGATTCATGTGTTGGTACGAATCAACGCTCAGAAGAGATACAAAGTGTTTCCCCATTAACAGGTGAAGTTGCTTTGGTGAAGGAGCTGGGAGCTCGAAAGAAGATTGTAACCATGAATGCATAAAAGTACATAGGTCAGGGGTAGTAGAGAAATCTACCTCTGGCAGCAGTAATGATACTGATGGTTGTTTTTTCTGCCTCAATGAGCAATATGACCTCAGTTTTGCACTACCGGTGAAGGAGCAAACTTTTCAACGGCTGATAGAACACCAACGAGGGTGGAGTCGGAGCCGCAACAAACGAAAGATGGAAGGAACTGTGAGTACGCAGAATACAATAAAAAAGGCATTTCTAAACACCAAGAAGGACTAGTGTTGAACTTATCTAGTATAACTTTGACGCCTTATGAACTGAGAGTTTTAGGTAAAGGGTTATCATTTATACCCTCTACTTGTTCTAATTTTACGGATGTTATTTTTGATGTTAAATTATTTACTAGGAATTTGGGGTTGAAAGTAATGTTTAATAATTCTGAAAGTGTTACTAATGAAGAAAGTAATATGTTTTCTAAGCCCAGTTTGTTCTTACCTAAAACTAATCCTCTTATTTCTGCATTTGAAAAGTTAGTCATACAAGATGTGTATGATTTGAATGAGGCTAATACTAATAAGCATGCTAGTTACAAGAAGAAGCAAAATCTTTTTAAAGATGAGTTCAATGCGCTGAAGGGGTTGGAGAACAATACTGATATCGTTATCAGGCCCGCGGATAAAGGCGGACCAATAGTGGTATTAGATAGGACCTGGTACGTGTTTAAAATGCAGGCATTGCTAAATGATGAGTTATTCTATGAGAAATTAACTCGCATTCAAGTCAACACAATTATACATGATGTGCAGATTTTACTTAAATGTATGTTTGATATGAATCTTTTTGATAGTCATCTTTTGGAATATTTTTATATAAATAAACCTACTGTTCCTGTTATACAAGGTCTCCCAAAGGTACACAAAGATGGGTCTGATCCACCACTTAGACCTCTTGTTTCTGGTAGAAATTGGTGCACTGAGACTATCTCTATATATATATAAAAAACATTTGAGACTGGGTATTAATAAATTAACACATGTATCAAGGGACACCAAACATTTTCTTAGAGACTTGTATGAATATGTCTTTAATAGTTTGAATGATGATGTGGTTTTTGTTACTATGGATGTGGTGTCTTTATTTACTGTTATACCCAATTTAGATGGCCTTAATAAGGTGACTTTTGCAGCGGTTTACAGATTACATCCCTAACAAGGTTCAATTGTTGGTGAAACTGCTGGAGATTGTGCTTGAGCACAATATCTTTGCTTTTGGTGAGCAAATATATAATCAATGCAATGTCGTGGCTATGGGCACTTCTTCTGCCAATAGCTACGCCAATGCTGTTATGGTCATTTGGGGGTGTGACCATATATTTAATGGGCCATTCAATGAACATGTTTTGTTTTTTTGTAGATTTGTGGATGACCTATTTATTTTGTGGAAGGGAGACCTTGATATATTTGCTTCCTTTATGGAATATGTGAATAGTAGTACCTGTTATTTGAAGTTTACATCTCACTCCTCAGAATTAGCGGTGGATTTCTTGGATGTTTCTGTTAAGGATGAAACTGGTGTCATTTACATTAAGTTGCACAGGAAATACTGTCATGTGAATCATTTATTACATAGAGACAGTCTTCATCCTCCTTATGTTTTTAGAAGTGTGGCTTCTAACCAGTTTTATAGAGCTTCAAGATTAAATGCTAGGGATAGTGATTTTATTGGTAAAGTTGATAATGTGAAGATGAGTTTGAAGGAGAGAGGTTATGAGGAATATCTTATCCAAAACAAGGCAGTTAAGGTTTTTATAAAAGGATGAATGAAGCTAGACCATATTTTTCTACAGGTAATAGTGTGCTTGTTAGGAGGCGAGAAACTAAGTATAACACTGGTTTGAGGTTTAAAGTTACTTATACTAGTGATGTAGATTGTTACAAGGATATGTGTCCTTAGAACTGATAATGATATCTCTAGGCACATACCTGAAGTGCCATGTTTTTTATATAAGAACAGTAGGTCACTGAGAAGTAGGTTGTGTTACCCAAAGGATGCAAGCAGGAATTCTCATTTAGTTGGAACTAAACCATGTGGTCATTGCAACTGGTGTGTATATACTGACAGCAGTTGCAAATTTGAACATCCCGACCAAGGTAGATGTTATAATTTCACAATAGCAGCTACATGTGATACCTCCCATATTGTTTATTTAGCTCACTGCGTTGTATGCAAAAAGTTTTATATAGGTAAGACTGACCATCCCTTCAGAGAATGCATAAGAGAACATATCTACCATATGAATAAAGGTAATGTGGTTAGTGCATTGGCAAAGCATGTTTTGAGTACTGACTGTAGTCATGGTTTTAAATTTTTAGTAATTGGTAGGGTTTATGAGAATGTGAGGCAGGGTGATATACGTGCTAAGACCGAGGATTTGGAATCCTCATGGATAGTGAGGTTTAAGGCTGATGTAGGACATGGGCTTAATGAATCAGGTCCATTAGCACCCAAATTAAAGAAGAGACCCCTAAGAAGGTAGTTATTAGTACTGAAGTATAGTTTTAGTATGCAATATTTATGTATGTTTTTAAATTAAATGTATATGTCTTTTATATGTGTTGTGTCTTTAAATTTGTGGTTTTAAATTTGAATCATGTGACACCTGATATATAAATAGGGGTGTGTTTGTTAGTGCTTTTGTAATACACCTGATGATGCCTGTTTGGTGAAAGCGCTTGTGTTTTGTTGCTCTGCAGTAAAAGTTTTGAACTGGATATATCAGCTGTCTCTGTGTCTTCCTATTCGTTTGTTGCTGGAATTTTCACTTTGGACACAGTAAGTGAGCCTTTTATAGTGGTAGTAGTTTTTGTAGTTTTATTAGTTTGAGAAGTGTCTGATGATGTAGCCTGGAAATATATATTGGAAATTGGGAGGTAACCATTATGTGAGTTAAGTTTGCGGACATGCACTGGGACATAAATGTCATGATCTTACACATTTGTTTTTGCCTTTAAACACTGCTGAAATTGATTTTTACATTGTGGGATTCAAACTTAGGCATAAAGGACAAAACATTTTCTTCCACAACACTGATTTTCCATCTTTGCCATAGAAGAAGTGCTGCTCAGATGTCAGGAATCATTCATAAATACAGATGACAGTTTGAGGTGCTAACACATGTATGTGCGTGAACTGACAAGGTTCTTTTATATAGATCCAGATGTGTATGTGCATTATGTAACTGTGAATACCATGTAAGTCAAGCTATCAGAATTATGCTTACAGAAATATAGTAGACAGTATACCGTCATACTGCAGAACCACAAAAAGAACAGAAAACCAAAGAACGACTAAGGTGAGTACAAAGCAAAAAAAGCACAGTTTAATAGACATTCTGGCACCTTGGCTCAAACACAGCCTTCAGTGGAGTGCAAACAAAGTTAAAACACAGCCCATAATATAGTCATCTTACAAGCACAAATCAATAACATTACAATATATAAATTAGATAAGTACCTTCCAGCTACACTCAAGATTAAGACCTAAAGGGTGCAAAGTATTACATTTTAAAATGAAAACATCTTTCTTATATAGCAGTTTCCATTTAAAGACATTATCAGCGCAAAAATCTACAGACACTTTTTCAAGAATAGTGGCTTTTAGTACTGTAGGATCAGAATAATGAAACTGCATACAATGATTAGCTACTGGACTGTCTACATTATTATGTTTAATATTTCTAACATGCTCTTGAAGCCTAGTCTTAAATTTTCTTTTTGTCTCCCCTATATACACTAAATCACAAGGACATTTTAATGCATAGATTTCTCCCTTTGTTTCACAGTTATAACTCTCTACAGGTGTAAAAATCACATTATTAATATAATCAAATGCCCTATGTACCTGCAAATATTACAATGCCCACAACTATATGTTCTGGGTACACTAAGGTGGTTACCTATAACAAAAGATGGTAGTGTAAAATAGTTATGAACTAATATATCTTTAAGGTTTCTACCCCTTCTATAAGAAACCTTAAGTAGAGGATTCAGAACACCTACCAAATCTCTGAATTTAAACAATTTCCAATAGTATTTAACAAGAGACACAAAAGTGTCACTAAAAACACTATAAGTGGTAACAAAAAACATAATCTTCAAACTCACATTTTGGAGGCTGGATCCAGTAGTATAAGTATTAGTTATTTGATCAACATTTGTTACTAAGTTATCATGTTGAAAGCCTTGAAAAACTTTAACAACAGCATTTTCAACCTTATCACGTTCATAACCTCTAGCACAAAACATAGAGACCATCCTGTTAAGCTCTATATAAAAATCATCAGTATTGTTACACAATTTTCTTAAACATACACATTCCCTATAGGGTAAAGTATTGAATGTATGGGGAGGGAGGCAATCCTACCATCCAGGAACTGTCCACTATCCTCAAATTTCCTGTGTACAGTAGTAAATAAAGAATTATGTTCATTAATATATAAAGTAATATCTAAAAATTATTCCGTCTACCATACTGTAATCCATCAAATAAAAAAACAAACCTATTGGTTTGTAAAGAACCAATAAAGTGTTCCACCATATCAAAACCCGCATTGCAAATAAAAATCGAATTATCTATAAAACGAAAATATTTGATAACATACCCATTAAAGAAATTACAATGATACAGATATTCTCATTCAAATAATCCCATCGTAAGGTTTGCATACAAGGGGGCAAAAGAAGCCCCCATCACTGTGCCCTTTAACTGATGATACACACAATCATTAAATATAAAAAATTATTAACCAAGCAAAAGTGTAACAATTCTAATATATAACTAGATAAGGGAGAATCACCCAGAAAAAAATTGACAGCTTTCAATCCTCTCTCATGGTCAATGTTTGTATATAAACTACAAATATCTATACTTATTGGTTTGTGCTTAATTAAGATGACTATTTGATGGGCTGTGTTTTAATGTTGTTTGTACCCTCAATCATACATCTGAAAACACAGTAAGGGTGTGTTATCCCTCATACATATAATTCATATCAGTTCCACTATCTAAAGTGTTGTAAGTGAGAGTGAATGTAATGGGAAGTGGAACAACAGTAAACATGTATGGAATATCATGTATTAGAACCCAGTACCATATGTATGGCAGTCCTTCACTTACACCTATTACCACAAGAATGTTGAAATAACACTTGTCTATGTTTCAGTTCATTGCTATAAACTGCACTGTCACAACAGTAAAAACAGTTTGCACACCCTGTACTAGAATGCAGAACCATCAGTACTCCAGCTGTACACTTACACCTGCTGCTACAGCACTAGTTACATGACATTTCCATAATTTCCTACTCATTCTTAAGTTGACTGTGTTAACCGCTGCGCAATACCACTTGGTGTGTTTGCACTGTGCCCAACAGAATTAATTGCGTGTATCCATTTTTAATGATTGGCTGCCTGAGTCCTGTCTACAGGTATTCTGTCTGCTTTCTTTGTGGGCCACTAGTCCAGGTTTGTGCATTGCTAAGCTTCATGCAAATGAGATAAGCACAGTGAAACCTGACATTCATTTTCTCTGTTTAACTTGCTTGTGCTAAGCCATGCACCATGCAAACACTGGCCAATAAAAAAAAATTAAACAAAGAAAGAAAACTGAGGAAAAGCAGTGTACGACACTAAAAAAATGTTAGTACACATGAAATACTTGTACATAGGTCTGGATTTGAACTCTCACTCCAATGAACCTTCAGAACACAGTAAGAGTGCCTAATCCCTCTTTGCCACATAAACACCTTTGCAGTGGTTGCTCATTCTTGTCTTATCTGACCAGTAATCTCAGAAATGTAGTCTGTAAGCCATTCCATATAATTGTCCTTAAAATGTATGTGGATATTAAATAGCAATAATACGATATACATTTGTCAACAAATGAAGAGGAGGTTGGATGTTAATGAACAGAACCTGTGAATTGTGTGCTGCTTACTTACTTTTCCAACCTTGACAAAATTACTTCTAACACTTTGTAAGGCTAACCTGACACACCCACTGGATGTAGGGCAGTCTGCATTGCTGTTGTATTTTCCTTCTCCCAACCAGTAATCATTCACAGTTGCAATCCATTAGTAACAAACACTGAGGGAATGCCTTCACTATGTTTACATCTGTTACATGGGGGCCAAGTATTTGGGATTTAACAATTCTAATGAGTTCACACCTCATTTGCATCTTCACTGTACTGACAGCCCTGAATCTACACCATAAAAAGGAAACTGTGTAGCTAGGGAACCTGAAGGTGAGGAGACTTGTTTATGTGAAGAACACAGAAAAGAGGCTATTACTTTTGGATATATCTGCACAGAGGATTACTGAAACTGAGATGGTATGCTTGCACTTTTCAGCTATATACTGTATATGCTGAAATGTCATTAAGGAGAATCTGTTTAATATTTTATATATATTTTGATTAGTACATGCTGCATTTTTATCTGTATGCATTAGTTAGAAGTGCACTGATGGCATGGACATATTTGTCATGGCATTTCACAGGTATACATGACTGGCAATACTTTAAAATGGAATGTTCTGTGTAAAATATGTAGACATGTTTCAGGGACATTTCATTTGATATTACTTTTAGCATTTCAGTGATGGTTTGTTAGCAAAATGTGTCATTTGCCTGTTCTTTTGGGGGTGGGGGAGTAAAAATGCAATTCTGTTATGGTACAAACAAGGATATGTTGTTATTGTTACTCTCTTTTTCTTTGGCATCCAGTCTGTTGTTCATATTTCCAATTTCTAGACTGTTTGTCTCCAGTGGGTAATAATGAAATGCTACATTTTCTGTTTTATCTGAGAACAGTTATTTTGTAGTTATGTGATACTTGTGTATTATCCTTCTGTTTTGTTTTAGGACACCTAGGACTGAGACATGGAGAAATGTCAGACAAAATGCTCATTTGTCAGTAGATAGT
The DNA here is from genome assembly GCF_019279795.1 of Protopterus annectens. Lineage (NCBI taxonomy): Eukaryota > Metazoa > Chordata > Ceratodontiformes > Protopteridae > Protopterus > Protopterus annectens. Next base: position 1,763,430,596 of record NC_056733.1, on the reverse strand, counting down.
TGCAAATATAATGCAGTAGGCAGAAACAACAGGACATATGATCAGGTGCACCAGAGGGCCACTGACATGATCTCATCTGCATGTAGGAGGGCAGCTGCAGTGGCCCATGATCGGATGGGTACTGGAAGGGGGGCTGCTACAGAGCCACCACTTACAGCAAATGAAGAGTTCCTGTCCACTGTTAGGGATCAAGACAGCTCGGGAAATGCAGAACAGCATGTCCATGACATTGGTGCTACTGTTACAGGGACAGTAAGTATGTCACAGAGAACCTTCCAGGTAGGCTTTTACATCTCAGGTGTTAAATACTCTTGTATAGTAAAATATTTAAATCAATATGTTAGTTCTGTTTAACAAGAAATTGGTTGGGGGGTGAAGATTGCTAGAATTACCAACACATTCTGATTGATTACACATGGGACTTAGGTTGGGCTTGTATCCAAGTTCTTCTTGAAAGTATAGTTAATAGACATATAAAGGGCAAAAATGTTTTAAGCCCTGTATTACTTTTAATTGTGATGATATTGTCCTTACCTTTTGCTTAACTTCTTCCAGGAGCATCCAGCATAGAGAGCATACCATCATCTACACATGGTAAGCCAAACATTTTTATGTCAGTACTGCTGAACAATTAAAAGAAACATTTTAGTGCATTATGTTGATGTCAGGACTGGTGTGTGTATTGCTGTACTGTCTAATAGTGGCACTACTGTTATTTTGTTAGCATATATTGTACTATAGTAGTGTAGGTATTAATGTTTTTCCTGTGTTTATTGCTTATTATCTCAGGTGATCCTGATAGTGGAAGTATGGGACTTCTACCACCTGATGTCAGAGTATCAGCAGACTCTGATGATGATGGTGGCCAAACAGAGGCACCATCGTGGGGGTGCAGAGGTTGAATCTGACAATGAGGTTGACATACAGCCACCCCCTGGTAGTCTGTTGGACACAGCCAGTAGCTCTATGCCTACTCATTCCAGTGAGCCCCAGATATTGGACAGCTGGAGGTTGAGACAATCGATCAGGGAAGTGTGGTTATTGCGGCTTCAGTTCCTGTTGACTCTGGTTGTAGCCAAAGTGTGGATGAGGTGCCGTGCAGGAAGGTTTTAGGAGTATTCAGAGGAGGCATGCTGTCCATCCTCCACCTGATCCAGGTGTTTCTTCCTGTACCACTCAACGTATGTTTAGGGATGTCATGGAGGTACAGGCACGTTCCCATAATTCCTCCAGAAAAATGCTTAGGATTGTAGATGTGGCACAGGCTGACGTGTGACTGCCTCCACCGTGTTGCAGAATCAATGGATTAGATGAATGACACATTGAAACAGGGGGTGTCTGTGATGGAATATCTGCTGGGAGGAGGACAGCATCCTCATGGGAGTAGGTCAGTCATATCATCTGCTGTTAGCCAATGTGGCCATGCCTGATCACGGTCCTGTAGTGGCAGAGCTTCCAGTCCTCCATAAGTGGTTGGGCTGTCCACACCTGGATGTGGCAAGCCATGGGGTTGTGGTCCTGAGCAACCTCGTGAGGGGACTTCATCCAGCAGACATCAGTCATGTTCAGGTAGCAGCAGTACATCTGACTGTGGATGAGGATGCACCAGTGCAACTCCTAGCAGAGTCAGTTCTCATGGTCGGATATGACAACAATGAACTGCCACCTCTACCATATCTGGTTCACACCTGCCCAACATACTAAGATATACAGCTGGCACAGAACTTGGCTGTGTTCATGCACACTCACACACCAGTTTCACCTGCAGGACCATACAGACACACACAGAACAGTTACATGATTCAGCTGTGAAGCTTAAAACTCATTTTGTTTCACTGCCCATTTATTACTTTCTCAAAATGCCTGCCTGCTTCTCTTTCTTACTCACACACACTCATCGACCTTTTGTGTCAGTGTAGGCTTCTTGAAAATGATGATAACGGTGGCATATCCCTGTTTTCTGTCTTTTGGATTCTGGGATACATAAGCTTTGTGTCTGATGCTCAGGGTGCGTAGCTGACTTAGTGTTTAGTTAGACAGTTTATAGCATCAACATGTTTTCATCTTTATTGTTACTGATCTTGTGAGGATTATGAGGTCTGAAACTGAAAGGTGTATCATTACTGTCTAACTTCTCTCTTTAATGATTTTCTAGTAGAAATGTATGGTGCTATACTGAGGACATGCAGTGACCATCCCTACTTTTGAGAAGTATAACTGTGTGGATCTTTGATGCCTGAGGCCTACTACTTAATAATGGACACATATAAGTCAAATAAGTCTCTGCTGTCACATGTTAAGGTCATTTTTGTACAAATCTCCCACCTTTTACTTGCTTACAATACCAAGTAACAACATGCCAGGATATGCCAGTCATTCATATTATTACACAGTATACTCCAGGTTCAATCCTTACCTTGTAAATCTAGCAATTTCAACAGTTTTAGTTCAGGGCTGACTCTGTCTGATGCAGGCAGTACACAGTCATTACATGAGTAGGTAAAGGTTGTGAACATTGCTTGGCATCAATGTTACTATATGTGTGTAGGAGGAAGGTTTTAGACCCTTAGGTGGTGAGTGAGGGTGCTAGGCATTGTCTCATAGCCAGTGTGAGGGCAGATTGAACACACCTATGTCTGCCTACACCCACAGCAGCTGCTGCTTCCCCTCTGACTCCTCACCTGCATGTGGCTGTGGTGACCTTGCCATTGGTGGTGAGATGTGTGCCCCTTCCCCTTGTTGATCCTGCTGAAGCTGTTTTTTCAGGATGATTTTGTGTAGCATGGCACATACTGAGAATATTTCAGTACATGTCCATGGATTGTACTGCAGGGCTCCCCCAGATGTATCTAGGCACTGGATCTGTGACTTCAGTAGCCCAAACACACACACTATGATATTTCTGGTTTGAATGTGTGCCTTATTATGTCATTCTTCACCAGGTATGTGTGCATTTCTGATGGGTTGTCATCACTCACAGTTCCAGTACATAACCTGCATCCCCAGCAAATGACCCTATGGGATATCCCCCATGGTGAACACCTGATACTGTTGGGAGGTGTGTCAGATATAGGAGTTGTATTAACTGCTTGGATTGCCAGCACACACATTCAAGATGATTTCCTTGGCATTACACATGACATGGTAGTTAATAGAGTGGAAGCCTTTTCTATTAATGTAGAGTCTTCCCTGTTCCCTGGGTGATGCCTTAATTTCTACATGTGTGCAATCTATTGCACCCAGGACTTCAGGGTAGTGTACTACATTACAGGGTAGAACTCCTGCATGTTTCTAGCCCTATCCTCAGGAGTATGGGAAAAATATATGTGGTCACTAGCATGTTGGGGCATAGAATTCAGGAATTGATGGAGGGTCCATTATATTTATCTGCCAGAGTTGCCTCATGACAGTGCCAACTTAATCCATTCAGTGATATTACAAATTAAACTTTGTTGATTGCCTTTTATTTTACCTAAAAATACTTCAAAAGAGCATTATTGCATACTGTTAGATGCAGGCTTTCTTTATTTTACAAAATCACTTGTAACACATGTTCTGCTTACTGCTAATATCTGCTTTTATAGACTGGCATAGATTGTACCCATGATTTCATTAGGGCCCTATCTGGACCATGGAGATAGTGCTGCCAGAACAGGAAGGGCTGCCATTCCAACAACTGCCAGGTAGTGTGTAATGTGTAGGGGTGCATGACAAGGCTATCACCCAGCATCCTGGCAATTCCCATGATTCCTATGTCTGGCATACAGACTCACTCTGCTGCCTGTTCCTTCATGGTAGGATTCACAATGGTCACCTTGTTTTTTCTAATCATATCAATTCTGTAGGCATAGATTTAAAATGTATTACTGAGTAACCCCCACCCCTTTTTATTGTGTCTTCCCTCCCTTTTTTGATTTATTAGTGATGTAGGCTACCTAATGGAACATTGGATAATGACACCAGTCTGTCACCCTAGGAGAGCTGCTGAGGAGTTCTTCACACATCCCAGACACGGATTGTCATTGAGCAAGTGTTTGGCTTGCTGAAAGCCTGTTTCTGTTGCCTAGATAAGTCAGGGGTACCATGCAGTATGACTCTACTTCTGAATGCAAGATTTATACCATCTGTTGCATTCTGCACAACATGAACATGTGTTAGTCTGGAGTGCGACTGCGCCAGTGACAATAATAACAATGGCCAGCTGTTGGTGGTAGTATGGAAAGGCTCATTCACAGGTCTGTGCAGGCAAAGAGGGGGTGTCTAGTCCACAACTATTTGTCACAACATTTACCTAGTGAAAGCAAAACAACAAAAATCCAGTAGATCCAAGTGATCAGGACAAGTAAAACAAATGCAATTATATAACTTGCAGGTTAAGCGCTTTCATCTAGGTATCTCCCAAACATCATCAGAACAGCGGTGTTCCAGCTCACAATACTTTTATATAAACATCAGCCAATCAAATAACCCCCTGTACTCATTTCCTAATTGACAGTTTACAATTGGACAATGAGTTAATAACCAACTTTTCTTCTTCTCTGTAATAAAGAAATTCTTCTTCTCTAAGTTTTCTTTTAAAAATGCGTAATTAAAATGTTAAAAACAAAAGGCTCCAACCTAAAAAGTTCAAACCCCTTTTAACATAAAAAACATTCACAATATACATGTAATACTTTTTTAAAATGGTAAAGATGGAAATAGTCAACCTTTTATACCAGGTAATTTAATTTTTGCTCATAAAAACTGTTACTTTGGTTAAAGACAAACCAAAATCTTTATAACTTAGCAGCCCTATTCTTTAAGACACTGTTGATGCTAATCATTTCATTCAACCCCAGGGGTTTTGCAGCATCCAGCTTTATTTGCCAGAATAACTCCTTGTATTCTAGCCTGGCTTCCCACTGTCCCCCCTGGGGTCTTGTACAACTTGTTCCAGTATAAAAAATATGTATTTACTTTTCTGACATTTTCTACTGTGTCTAAACAATGCATTAGTGTCCTCATGAGAGACATCGTAAGGGTGTTCATATACCTGCTTTCTCATTTTCCTCTCAGTTTTTCCTATGTAAAAACTTAAACAAGCCTCACATGTAACCAAGCATACCATCCCTCTACTGTTGTAGTTAAAATTCCCTTTTGGTTTGTAAATTTCTAGCTCTCAAAAAGATCTCCTCTCTGTTCGGCATAAATTTACATTGGTTACAAAAAATACATTTGTATATTCCAAATGCCCTGTTTTTGTTAACTTGTTTCCTCGTATTAGTGTAGTGTTGCATTAGTGTGTCAGTTAGGAAATGAATACGGGGGTTATTTGGCTGATGTTTATATAAAAGTACTGTGAGCTGAAACACCATTGGTCTGATGAAGTTTGGGAGATACCCAAACAAAGCGCTTAACCTGTATGTTATTTAATTGCATTAGATTTACTTGTCCTGACCACTTGGATTAAAGAAGTTTGCACTCCCTTCATTGTACATTTTGTGTTTTTTGGAGAATGTTCGGAGCCTTTGGAGATTATTGGTTAGAAATCCAGTAGATCACAGTTGATGCATGCAATGTTACATCTGGGCTATGCTGTGCAGAGCATGGTCTACAGAAACTGTGCATCAGACATTTTTTTCTTTTCATGTAAAAAGTTGTTTTCAAAGGCTTATTTGAATGTTTCATTATACATTGTACTGGATTAAGTGGCGTCAGTGACATATTTACTGTCAAGTATACCTCTCAGCTCTCACCTGTGTAGTCACTTAATTATATATTAGCCAGTCTAGCTTTCCTTTTCTTTTAACTTCAGCTGATGTTCTATGTTTTCCCTCTCATTCCTACACCTTCTCCTCTGGCTGATTTGTATCTATGCTCCTACCTATGTCATTTCTGTCATTCCTACAGCTTCTCCTCTGGCTGTTTTATATCCATGCTCCTACCTACATCATTTTTCTCATTCTGACAACTTCTCTTCTGGCTGTTTTATATCCATGCTCCTACCTATGTCATTTCTCTCATTCCTACAGCTTCTCCTCTGGCTGTTTTATATCCTTACCTGTGTCATTTCTCTCATTCCTGCAGCTTCTTCTATAGCTGTTTTATATCCATGCTCCTACCTATGTCATTTCTCTCATTTCTACAGCTTCTCTTCTGGCTGTTTTATATCCCTGTTTTATATCCATGCTCCTACCTATGTCATTTCTCTCATTCCTACAGCTTCTCTTCTGGCTGTTTTATATCCATGCTCCTACCTATGTCATTTCTCTCATTTCTACAGCTTCTCTTCTGGCTGTTTTATATCCATGCTCTGACCTATGTTATTTCTCTCATTCCTACAGCTTCTTGTCTGGCTGTTTTATATCCATGCTCCTACCTATGTCATTTCTCTCATTGCTACAGCTTCTCCTCTGGCTGTTTTATATCCATGCTCCTACCTATGTAATTTCTGTCATTCCTATAGCTTCTCTTCTGGCGGTTTTAGATCCATGCTCCTATCTGTTATTTTTCTCATTCCTACAGCTTCTCATCTGGGTGTTTTATATTTATGCTCTTACCTATGTCATTTCTCTCATTTCTACAGGTTCTTCTCAGGATATTTTATATCCATGCTCCTATGTGTGTCATTGCTTTCATTACTGCAGCTTCTCGTCTGGCTTTTATATCCATGCTCTTACCTATGTCATTTCTTTCATTACTATAGCTTCTTCTCAGGATATGTACGAGGGTAATGTGACAGTGGTGAGGTCTGTGGTGGGAGTGACAGATGCGCTTCAGGTGGAGGTGGGATTACATCAAGGATCAGCTCTGAGCTCTTTCTTATTTGCAATGGTGATGGACAGGTTGACAGACGAGATCAGACAGGAGTCCCCATGGACTATGATGTTTGCAGATGACATTATGATCTGTAGTGAGAGTAAGGAACAGGTGGAGGAGACCCTGGAGAGGTGGAGATATGCTCTAGAGAGAAGAGAAATGAAGGTCAACAGGACTAAGAATATATGTGTGTGAATGAGAGGGAGGATAGAGGAATGGTGAGGATGCAAGGAGTAGAGGTGGCAAAGGTGGATGAGTTTAAATACTTGGGATCAATAGTTCAGAGTAATGGTGAGTGTGGAAGAGAGGTGAAGAAGAGAGTACAGGCAAGATGGACTGGGTGGAGAAGAGTGTCAGGAGTGATTTGTGATGGACGAGTACCAGTAAGAGTGAAAGGGAAGGTCTACAAGAGGGTAGTGAGACCAGCTATGTTATATGGGTTGGAGATAGTGGCATTGACACAAAGGCAGGAGTTAGAGCTGGATGTGGCAGATGTTAAGGTTTTCACTGGGTGTGACGAGGGTGGACAGGATTAGGAATAAGTACATTAGAGGGTCAGCCCAGGTTGGAAGGTTTGGAGACAAAGCCAGAGAGGCAAGATTACGTTGGTTTGTACATGTGCTGAGGAGTGATGCTGAGTATATTGGGTTAAAGATGCTAAGGATGAAGCTGCCAGGTAACAGGAAAAGAGGAAGGCCTAAGATAAGGTTTATGGATGTGGTGAGAGAGGACATGCAGGTGGTTGGTGTGACAGAGCAAGATGCAGAGGACAGGAAGAAATGGAAACAGATGATTCGCTGTGGCGACCCCTAACGGGAACAGCCGAAAGGTTATGATGATGATGACTACAGCTTCTCCTCTGGCTGTTTCCTATCCATTTTTCCTCTGGCTATTTTATATCCATGCTATTACCTTTCTTAGTCTTTTTGTGATTTATAATTTTTCCTCAGTTTATGTAAGGTGTACTCGTTATTATTAAAGTTTGCTGAATGTATGCTGCTCATACAAATTCATAAATTGTTGAATTTTCTGCTTATTGTGAATAATATAATTTGAAAATTGGATTATAAAAACTTGATTGTTTTCTGTAAATTCATGTGGAGCTTTTCTCCCTGGGCCTCCACTGAAAAGGGGTTCTGCCCATTTGGATCATTCAGGTAAATGAGACATTTAAATAATAAATAAATAGATAAAGAAATAAAGGCATAAAAAATAATCATGAGGATCTGAGATTAGGCACACATTTTTATATGCTGCTCCTATTAATGTTTTTCACAAGTAATTTCCAGTTTAGGATGGGTGGAGCAGAACATCTGAACAGTATTCTGGTAGGATGTCATGCAGTATTAGAAAGAATGGTAAAATGCATCATGTGTGGAGTATTAGTAACACTTTTCAGTGCAGTGAGTATGGGAGACTGTTGTGAATACACTATTGTTAAAGTATTACTTTATATAAAAGAGTTTTTTTGTTTTCCTTTGTGTCGTCATATTACTGTTTTTCAGATATAACAGTGAAGAAAGGCATGGGTCTAGACAGTGACTACCTGGTGAGAACTGAGAGTTTCATACTCAACTTTGTTTTGTAAATTATTTAAAAGAAGTCCCCTATGTGTACTGTTAGCTATGCTGTGTGATGCATGCTCAATTGCCACTGTATATCAGACATTTTTTCCATTCCTCAAGACAAGCTTGTTGCTTCAGAAAGTTAATTCAGTCATCATCTATACAGTGCTGGCGGTTAAGTGGCAACAATGCCAATTTTACTGTTTGGATTGCAAAGGAAAGTGTCGTAAGATATTCATAGGGCTGTTAGGAAAGTACTCTCTGCAGTGACCACAGTACTTCATGTACTATAAAACATTTTACTTTTCTTTTCTTATTTTTTTTAGTATTCTCATTACTGTTTCTCAGGTGTATTGAAGAATTATGCATGGATACGCATGTCTGGACAGTGGTTGTTGGGTGACTGCTGCCTATGACAGTGAGGTTTGACATGTGCCTTGTATATCAATGGTGTCAGACACTGATGAAGGCTCTGTACTAAATCAGCCAGTTAAGAGTGTTGTATATATATATATATATATATATATATATATATATATATATGGGAATTTTTATTAAAATATATTTACATATGATTAGACCAAATATACTAAAAATAATAAGATGATGTGTACAATTTTTCAATACATATTTATCATGCACTATATATATAAAGTTATGTTTAGTTAATTATTAGCAAACTGAGTGCGTGCTCAAGGTGCACTCACGCACCACACTGCAGATTTTAATTTTCTGGTTTTTTACTGTTTTTTTTATTGTATTTTTCTGTACCATAAATTTTTTGCTATAATTCCCCATTTAGCATACTGGGACATTAAACAGGTGCACTCTTGCTTACACACCTGCAACACTTTATACATTACTAGTTTGCTTAGTAAATAACTTATTTTATGCACACTATGGTTTATGATGGATTTTTCATTGTATATTATACACAGAATATATTTATTTATATTTAAATCTCTTGACAGTTATTTTCTGATATGGATAGAAGCACTGTGTTGTTTTTTCTGAGGTTAAAATAACTTTTTTATGCACTATGCATGGATGTTTGTGAATATTGTGCACAGATATATATTTATATTTATAGTCATTGAATCTAAAGGGATTTTAGTTAAAAAAAGTCAGTCTTTTATATGTATATTATGCTCTTAATACCTGATTTTGAATGTGGGAATGTGTACTGGAAATTGTTAGTTCTTAGGGAAGACAGAAAGTTCTTCAGAGGCTATAGCTAGTAAGTAGGATAAAATGAAAGTGGAGTTTGCAAACAGGGTAGAAATAAAAGAAAAAGAGATCAGGTTAAGAAGTAACAAGAATTAATTAGAGGGGCTGACATATTGCAGAATATTGGGAATCTCACAGAACAAGAAGAGGAGCAACTGCAAGAGCTAAAGAGAAAATAAGGGAGTACCTAGAAAATATGCATGAGCTTAGAAAGATTAGCAACTCTTTTTGATAATAACTTCAGAGCACAAAAAACTTTTAGTACAATGACTTAGACAACAGAAAGTAGAAAGGGTTGTTGCCAAGCTTAGGGACCCTATAGCAAGAAAAATAAACAGAGATCATGTAGAGGTATTAGAGATATTTCAGAAATGTTATGAACATTTGTATAAAGCAGTAAAATGTGTAAACCAAGGAAAAGCACACACATAATATTTATGGAAGGCTTAAATATGCCAAGGTTAGAGGTAGATGAGGCTCAACAATTAACAGTTAAGATAGTTAAGATAGGAGGAGATTAGATAAAATGCTAATGAAAAACCAACCTGAAGGAAAGTCTCCAGAATAGATGGTATTCCAATGGAAGTTTGGAAGCTTTGAGAAAAGAAAGTGATAAAAGACCTGGTTTTGTTTAACTCACTCACATTTATAGCACCCTTTTGTATACTTCCACTTCACACCCATAGCATCTTATGGTCTCCAGATCTTTTTTGTATCTAGCTTATTTCGCTAAGTGACTTACCAGTTAATAATATATGCTCTAGAGAGGAGAGGAATGAAGGTCAGCAGGACTAAGACAGAATATATGTGTGTGAATGAGAGGGAGGATAGAGAAATGGTGAGGATGCAGGGAGTAGAGCTGGCGAAGGTGGATGAGTTTAAATACTTGGGATCAACAGTTCAGAGTAATGGCGATTGTGGAAGAAAGGTGATGAAGAGACTACAGGCAGGATGGAAAAGAATGTCAGGAGTGATTTGTGACAGACAAGTACCAGTAAGAGTGAAAGGGAAGGTCTACAAGAGGGTAGTGAGACCAGCTATGTTATATGGGTTGGAGACAGTGTTATTGACAAAAAGACAGGAGTCAGAGCTGGATGTGGCAGAGTTAAAGATGTTAAGATTTGCACTGGGTGTGATGAGGGTGGACAGGATTAGGAATAAGTATATTAGAGGGTCAGCCCAGGTTGAACAGTTTACAGACAAAGCCAGAGAGGCAAGATTGCATTGGTTTGGACATGTGCTGAGGAGGGATGCTAGGTATATTGGGAAAAGGATGCTAAGGATGGAGCTGCAAGGTAAGACGAAAAGAGGAAGGCCTAAAATAAGGTTTATAGATGTGGTGAGAGAGGACATGCAGGTGGTTGGAGTGACAGAGCAAGATGCAGAGGACAGGAAGAAATGGAAATGGATGATCTGCTGTGGTGAAGAGTAGGAAGAAAAAGAAGAAGAAGTTATGAGGTAGTGCCATCTGTGCCAGGGAGAGTAGGGTAGTGCATGCACTCATATGCCAGCATACCTAGCTAGAGTTTTGTAAAGAATTTTATTTGACTATCACACTGATTTGTACAGATGTTTGAGTTATAAATATATTTGTAAAGTTACTTGTGTTAAAATGCATCAACAAAAGGTCCTGCTGGGCAGAAAGAATGCATGCATGTATATTAGGTTGTATTTTTGTAACTGATCAAATACGTATATTTATCAGAAAACCCTGGAAGGGTGGAAAATTTGAAATTGTGCTATAGCTTTCAGGTGCTGCCACAGATCTTAACAAAGCTCTGTGAGTGTACTGTACCAGAGTCAAGTGACCAGAGGTGATGTCATTCTTTAACCAACATCTGGTTTCTTTTGAACTCTTGCAGCAGCACGTTGGAACCTGATAGGAAACAATTCTGACAGGATTTATATCTCACACATCCACACAGACAGAGACAGATATCTGGATTTTGCTGTGGTACAACACTCAACTTGCCTTGCTTTAGTAAGTAGTCAGGGAACAGTAATTCTTCAGTCAGTCAGGGAAATGTAGTGAGAATAGTTTAGTATTGTTTTCTGCATCTGTGAAAAACTATCCAACTGTATTATTTTTTATATCTCTGTGGTTGAAACTCTGTTGTTTATTGTATTCAGTATTCTCCTTTTTTCTTTTTATTATTTATCAGTAAATATTTTAACACCTTTCATTGTGGCTGGTCCTTTAGAGAATACTTTTAACATCTTGAGAGTATTTATGCTTGTTTTAGTGACACTGTGGCCACTCCTGAAAGCCTTGCTGTTTTGGTCACACTCTACCATTTGTATTTGTATTCATTTTACACAGTATAATTGGGTACCCTTTATAAGAGCCTTAGGGTTGCTGACTGGTGGCAGTGTGATTATCTTAGAGTCTGGGCAGAAAGGGGCACAGCTAATAAATCTGTGACAGCTTTTTCCAGGTGTGTATGTGTGTGTACAACTCAAATATCCAAGGGTGTGTGCCAGCTACTGGGAACAGGGACGCAAAGCTCCAAAGTGGTCAGTGTGGAGTTTTGTGTGGGCTGGGAGAGAGAAAGATAGTCAAGCCCCAGGTCTGGAGCATGCTCCCTGTGTGCTCTTAAGGGAAATTTTGCAGGGAGCTGCATCTGAAAATACTGTGTGACTCCATGTTTGCTCTTAGTGACCATCCCTCACCAGAATCAGTGGTGAGGATTGAATCTCCTTGATTGCTGGCCAGGCGTAGGGACCCATCACATATTGGTGGCAGTTGGGTGGGGTGTTAATTGAACTTCAGTAGCTGGTGGGCACTTGCCACTAAAGGTGTGTGTACTTTCAGCCACCACAAGGTATACATACAGAGCTTCATTTTCACAACAGTTTTATTTATTTATGTTAGTTTGGTTTAGTCATGGCAAGCAGGCAAGGATGTCATTAGAGGATTATAGCAAACTGACAAAGAACCAGTTGGCTAAGGTGTGCAAAGCCAAAGGACTGGTGCATGCCAACCTGACTAAAGAGGAAATGATTTCAGCCTTGGTCACAGTTGCAGCATGGACCAGCAGCAGCATGGACCAGCAGCCTGGAAGACAACCAGTCTGATATTGGGGATGTGTAGTCTTCACAAACAGGGCAATTCACATTTTCCTCAGAGGACTTAAAATCCATCTGGAGTTAAAGAGGCTTGAACTGGAGGTCAATCGACTGGAGAAGCAGATGGAATTAGAATCAGAAAAGAGACTGTGGCATTGGGAGGCTGAAGAAAATGAGAAATAGTGTCAAACTGAGAGGAAGATGCTGACACTTCGTCAGGGTCATGGAAGTAATGGGGAAGGGGATAACCAAACCCCAGAAGCAATAAAGGTAAGTAAATTTCTTCCACAGTTTACAGAGGGTGATAATTTTTATAGTTGTATTCATATATTTGAAAGAATATGTAAACTGTATAATGCTGACCAAGGGCTCTGGCTATGGTTCCTGACCCCCTTACTCTACTGTAAAGTTGTAACTGCTGTTCCTAAATTGTTTGATACTGATTGTTTAAACTATGGTAAAGTAAAACAAACATTTACTGGAATGTTTTAAGTTAACACCTGATGTGTACAGAAAAAGAAATTTGTAAGCATAGACACAAGGCAGATGAAAGTATATATGATTATATTGCTGAGCTAAGCACTTATTTTCATAAGTAGGTGAGTGGGTGTCAGGTCACTACTTCTGAAGGGCTGGCAGAAGTTTTGGTGAGGGAACAAACCCCTTAGCAGTTTGTCTGAGGATGTAAGAATCTGCTTGGCAGACCGGGAGTGTAACTCTGCAGTTGAGCTGGGGAGAAAAGGGGATCTCTACTTAGCAAGCAGGGCATCACTGCACAAGAAGGGGATGCCAAGCACTGCACATGATGATAGGGGAACCCATGGTGGGCAGCCTAAACCACCCGAACAGAGTATACCAGTAACAGGGGCAGCAACTAGTTCATGGCCAGGACCAAGGGTTAGATGTTTTAAATGTAACCAGAGAGGCCATGTAACATACAAATGTCCACTCAGGCAAGGTGGGGAACAAAAGGTGAAGAAGCTGGCAAGTGGGAATAACAGCATGCCAGTTGTAAGTTTTCTGGAAACAACAGGGGTACCAAATTATCACCAAAGCTTGTATCCTATCTTAGTGGATGGAAGACAGGCCACTACTAAGAGAGACACATCCTCTGACATAACCATTGTGAAGCCTGCAGTGGTTAAAGAGGAACAGTACTTGCTTGGGCAGTCCACAGCAGTCAGAGCTTTAGGAAGGACCCCATTACAAATACCTTTTGCCAGGGTTCACCTTGACTGGGAGGGTGGAAAAGGAAGGAAGCAGGTAGGTGTTTGAGGATATCCATCAGATACAGTATCTTGATAGGGAATGATTTTGAGGGTGCAGTACCTTGTGTGCATGAAGTTACACATGTTCAGGCTTGGAGACAGGCATGTGGGTCACTTGACCTGGGGAGACACAGATAGATCCCCACACCTGTAGCTGGGGTTGGTGAGGTGGCTATTTCAGGGAGGGCGCTGCCTTGTAGCAGTGAGCCTGAAAATGAGCCACAGATGGTGGTAGGTACTGATGTTCCCATGGACAGAATGACAGCAAGGACAGATGTGAGTGGTAGTACCCAGGCTGATAGTGAGGTACTGCTGTCAGAAGAGATTAGGCTTCTGGTGGAAAGGGAGCTGGGAAGGGTCACAAAAGTAGAACTGGGACAGGCTCAGCTTCGGACCCTATATTATGAGGCTTGAGGGGGGGAGGTAAAGTGGCACCTGATTCTCAAAGAAAAGGTGAGACTGTATAATGGAACAAAGGGTTATTGTATAGAGAGTGGACCCCTGAGGGAGGGCTAGAGCTCCTTTGATGCCTTGCCTGTGATTGAAGAGCCATTTCAGAGGGTAGCTATGGATATGGTGGGGCCTCTGAGTAACCCAAGTTCCACAGGAAAGAAGTATATCCTGGTCGTAGCAGATTATGTTACTAGATACCCTGAGGCAGTGGATTTGTCTTCTATCGAGGCAGAGAAGGTGACAAATGCTTTTTTGGAGATTTTCAGTAGGGTATGTTTCCTGAGAGAAATACTGACTGACAGAGGTGCCAGTTTCATGTCAAACCTGCTGGCTTGTCTTTGGAAGCACTGTGGGGTGAAGCACCCAAAGACCACCCCCTACCAACCCCCAGACTAATGGTCTTGTGCAGAGGTTAAACAGTATACTACAGATCATGCAATGGGCATTTGTAGACCAGTTTAAGAGAGAGTGTGACAAATATTTGCCCCATCTGCTGTTTGCATACAGAGAGGTACCACAGGAATCCACAGGTTTTTCACCCTTTGAGTTGCTTGTATGGGCATAGGGTGAATGGGCCTTTAGATTTGATTCGTGATGACTGGGAGAGTGAGTGTGAATCCCACAAAAAGTCTGTTGTGGCGTATGTGCTAAACCTCAGGACAAGGTTTAGGGAACTGATGGGCTTGGCCCAGGAGAACCTGGCAGGAGCCCAACAGCAGAAGAAGGTCTGGTATGACAGGAATGCTTGAACTCTAGAGTATGCTGTGGGACAGCAGATCCTGGTGTTCTTTCTTGTCAGACACAGTAAGCTGCAGGCAGCTTAGGAGGGACTCTTTGAAGTGGTAGGGAAGGTCAGTGATGTTAACTACATGGTAAACCTGCCAGGTAGGAGGCAGGGACACAAATTGTACCATGCTAACATGATGAAGCCTTACCATGATAGGGAGGCCCTGGTGCTGAATATTTGCAGTGGATGACAAAAGGACTCTGTCCTTGTTAGCAAAAAAGCAGGTAAAGGCATTCTTGGGGACATCAGGGTACTATAGATATATAGTACAATAGCTGCTCCCCTCACAGACCTGACGAGGAAAAATAGGCCGGATAAGGTAGTGTGGACCCCAGCCTGTGAGCAGGCATTCCAAAGCTTAAAGGGGCTTTGAAAGGACTCCCTGTGTTAGCCAGTCCAGATTACAGCAAAGAATTTGTTGTGCAGGTAGATGCTTCAAACCACGGGGTGGGGCTGTACTCCTCCTGGTTTCCTCAGAGGGGGAAGAGCATCTAGTTGTATTTCTCAGCCATAGACTCCAACCCAGGGAGGAATGTTATGCAGCTGTAGAAGAAGAATGTCTAGCCATAGTATGGGCACTGCAGAAACTTCAACCCTATCTGTATGGAGGGAAATTCACTTTTTAATTACTTAATCTTGCCAGACCCAGTAAAGCCAGACAAAATGTATTATTTCTGAAAAAGGGATTTATTGATTCACTCTGCCTACCTGTAAAATAAATAAATCAACACATAAATGCAATAAATAAAGAAGGTCTTTTAAAAAAAAAAATAGAAATAAAACAATAATTTCAAAAGCAGAACGGCAACATTCTGGTTAATGTTATCTACACTGGATGCAGTAGCATAATTTGTGTAGCAATCCGGTGGTTAAAAAATGAAGATTAAGGTAAGGGTAATACAACAGTTAAAACTATCAAAGATTTTAACTCAGTTTTTATTCCTAGAACACAGAATTTTCTGCTGAGCTGTGCATGGCTGATAGAACCACAAGATGTCAGTAAATACATACTGTGAAATCCAGCAGACTTTTAGTTCAGCAGCTGTATAGCTACTTACCTTGGCTACGTAATGTGTCACGATCCTAAAATGTATAATTCATTGTCAAAATAACCTGCATGAACAAATACCAGGAAAAAAAAAACTTCATTCACAAGTGGGCAAGTGGGAACGTATTAATCTCATAATTAGCATGTGTTCATTATAGCCATATTCATCGGTTTATCAAGCATTAAATCACAAATAAAATAAAAATGATGGAAAATAAGTTCCACAGCACAAGTATGGATAGTATTCCTTCTGTGTCTACATTTTTACTTCATGTGAACCGACTGCCTCATTTACTTCAGAGAATAATGGATGCAACAGCTTATTCATTTTTGGATTGTAAATTATTTATGATAATGCAGTGTTTGGTAACCAGCACTGTGCATTGATTAGAAGGATTGTTGCATCTGTTCGCGGAAAGTATTATTGTGGAAACAAACACTGTACGAAACTGAAGTAGTATTAATAGATTTCAGAACTGAAAACCTGGAGCAGCTGAGATGTAAAGCCATTGCTGGTAACATCCCCTACAAACTGTTAGCATCTAACTTCCTATTGTGCCGGGTTGCACATATAGCACATACAATAAGCAGCACTTATTGGGAGACGGAGTTAGCATCTCACTCCATATTGTGCGGGTTACATATATAGCACATACAATAAGCAGCACTTACTAGGAGACAGATCAAGGAGGATAGATTTATAACAATTATTATTTTTATTTTTATGATTAGTTAAGCAAGTTACCCAGATGGATTGAGGTCTTTCTGAACATGAGTGATTTGCACAAAGTCAAACAGCAGGCAAATGGAGGCTGAGGTAATCAAACAAAGGACTACAGGAAAAGCTGAAGTCTGATGCAGCAGATGAGGTGTGTTGCTCAAGCTTAATAGCTGTTTGCAGGTAAGCTGGTAAGATATCCCGCTTCAACAATACTAAAGAGATTTTTATCTCACACCTTATGTTCACCTTCAATTTATTTATTTGCTAACTGGATTGCAACTCAACAAAACTTATATCAGCCATGATGACCCTGGCCAAGGCAGTCAGGTTTAACAATACCAATACACCACAGAAGAGACCCAGACTTATATATAAAGAAATATTCACAAGGCAACACATTTAGTATAAGAAAAGCTTAAAGTGACAGCAAATAGTGCAAAACACAGTGAGATATTTTTGAGGTAAAGTCACATTTGATGGGACAGCTTAGCATTATACATTGTTAGAAATAACACTGTTAGCCTTTGCTTATTAAATATCTACAAGAGGAGGACGTTTGAGTAAAACAGTCTATACTGCAGTCCTAAAACAAGAAAAAGTATGCTGATTTCTTATTTCAGTAAGGAACGACTTCTGTGTTGTTGGACATGTTTTAGGAAAAGCTTTTTTAGAGGTTGGGTTTGCACGTTCACACCAAGCTGCAGAGACCTTAAGGGTATTGCAATGAAATGTAGTACAGTCTATTGATGAGTGGAGGTGGGGCAGGCATTCAGATACAAAAGTTTATAAATTGGGGAAAAGAAAGGCAGAGTGCTCTGTCAGTAGTAGGAAGACAGCTAGCAGCTTAGAGTAATGTGCAGTGGTGCAGACTGGGAAAACCTTGGGGAAAAAATCAACATATCTTATTTAAGGTGATCTGAGAAGTTTTAGTATATTGAGGGCTGCCCAGTGTTATGCAGAGGGCATTCTTTTGATTCTTTCCTGCTCATCACACTGCGTGACCAAAATTCTGTAGTCAAGGTAACAGCTGTATCTGTTTTGCTGTGGCAGTTTAGTTGGAGGAATGGGGGAGAGAGAGATATGGAAGGCTGAACGGTGTGTCATACCTAAAGACACAGGAAGATGACAGACTGCAGGAGACAATAAAGAAGGAGAAAGGTAGAAAGTGGTAATACATATGGGGAAAATAAATTTTCTAGGGCAAGTCTGGGAAATTCCAAGGGTAGAGAGGAAGTTGGAATTGTTTGAGGTCTGAGACCATGAAGTGTACAATGAGTTGCTGCAGCACTGCACCACAAAGGACAGGCTTGTGGACCTGATCCTAACTAATGCAGCGGGTGTTATGAATGTCCAGGTTAAGGTAGCCAGACTTGTCTATGAAACACTAGTGATCAGCATTCATTTGTGTGATCACTATTATGCACCTGGCCGTTTTTTCACCAGAAAGACAAATTGCTGGTTCTTCTGGGATTTTCATTTTCTCTGTGTTGGTGTGACATTGGAACAGGTATATATAAGTGATGGGGGTTTGAGAGGGTATGACTCCCACACAGAGACTGGATTTGCTCCCCTGCAAAAATACTTTTTTTGTGTGTTTTTTCTCTCCCAAATACTATTTGCATTTATGCGGTATTGGTCATTTCTGATTGCACTTATAGGTTCATAGGTGGGTACTAGGCTAATGACCATTGGGGCCTCTTTAAACATAGCCATGCATCCCAAATCTCTGACATGCTGTGGTACCCTTGATAAGCATAAGCAGGGGCTTGGGAGTTGAAACATTTATAAGCAGGGGGCCTGGGAGATGAACCGTTTGCAGGCTGCCTGTGTCCGATAGAGTCATAGGTGCCAAGCCAGGGATGGAGTTCCTGTTCCCCATCTAATTGTCCAAGTTACACTTAAACTGGGTTAGGGAGGAACTCTGCTTCACATGGAATGGGGAGTCTGTCCAGAGAAGGGGTAGTTTCTCGGATACATACCTATCTCTCCAGCAGGTCCTATTTATATGACAGGCAAGGTTTAAGACTTAAGAATGGGTAATTCTGGTGCTGTTTGTTTCACAGATGTGCAGGAGATCCATCAGGGAGTGGTCCGACAATGCCTTGTATGTCATGCATAGATCAGATCTTCCCCCAACAACCTGTAGGAGACAGAATACAGGGATAGGACCTTGAGGTGGTCTGTAAAGGACATGCTACTTATGCCCTGCATTATTTTAGTGAGGAACCTCTGTGGATGTTCCAGTTGTTGGATGTGCCTTGTTAGGTACACACAAAAGGGGACATTGTACTCAATGATACATCTGATGAATGCAGAATACAACAATGACCTTCTTGTACCTAGATGCCATACATGTGTTCATAAGTTGCAGAACATGGAATGAGCTCTTCACTACTGTAAACATGTGAGGGTCAAAGGATAGATTACTGTCTGTGTGTGTCCCCGAAGTTCAAAACTACTGAGTCGACTCTTAAGTGTGTGTTGTCAATATGATAGTTACCAGGGGTAGATGACTTCACAAAGGATACTATTATGCATTTCTTGGCATTTAGGTTCAGTCTGTCGTTCTGATACAAGTTTTGGTCTGAGTCAGCCCATCCTGGAGAACATTAGTGTTGGTGGAGGGATTCTGTGACTGCTCCTAATTTGCAATCGTCTGTAAATTTGTCAGCCAGAGGCCATTGACATTGGCCTTGACTTCAGAAGTCAATGCCAAAAAGGAGGAGTCCCAGGACCAATCCCTGTGGGACTCTGCTTGTGAGTGGACTCCCCAATTCTAACTTCCTGGGTCCTGTCTATGAGCCAGCTGGCTATCCACTGGGTGACATAAGGGTAAACTCTTGAGTTTGTCAACAATGCCCCAGTGTGGTATTGTGTCATAATTCTTGACCAAGACAAGGAAGGCAGTGTGAACCATTTAGCCCTTATCCATTGCTTTGGTGACCTTCTCAAAGAAGTCCACCAAGTTGATCTGGCATGACCTGCCCTTGACAAAACCAGATTGGGTTGGGTCCAGTTTCCGGAGGTGTCCTATGTCATTATTGATAATTTTTATGGCTTTGCATATGAGACTAGTAAGACTTATGTGTTTGTAGTTTCCAGGATGTGTAGATGGCCCACCTTTGTACAGAGGGATGACTACTGCTGTTCTCCATTTGAGAAGCATGAAGCCTGTTTGGAGGCTATGATTAAACAGTGACTCCAGAGGTCCTGATAAGTCATGTTTCATGCTATTTAGAAGGCATCCTGGGATATTGTCTGGGCCCATTGATGCAGCATTCTTGACCTTAGATAGGGCATTGAGGACCTCTTTCCTAGTAATAACAGGAGGATTTAATGGTATTTCCTGAGGGGAGGTTGAGGGGGAGAGAGGATTTAAGTTACAACTGAATGTGTCTGCCATTAGGTTTGCTGTAACTTCTGGCTCAATATAGGTGGTTCCATTAACAATGAGCTCTTCACACAATTGTGTACTGCCTTTGTGGTGGCAGACATAGCTAAAAAATGCCTGGGAGGCCAAATTTACCTCAGATTTGTCTTTGGTAGTCTCTATTTGTCCTCTGAGTTGTTTGTTTAGTTTGATGAGAGAGCTTTTTTCCTGCTGGGTGCTACACCTCCTAATTTTTGCCATGATTTTCTTCCATCCATTATACATCCTTCTGATGTTGTGATTCCACCAGGGTGGCTTATTTTTTGAGTTAGTTCTGTACTTACTCCAGGTGGGTACGGCTGCTTCTATGCAGCTATTAACATGTTTGTATAGGGTTTTTGTGAACAGTTCCATGAAGGCAGCAGTGTTCTCAGAGTTTAGGAGAGCTTGAAATTTTTCCAGGTTATTACTCAATAGTAGGAAGTCAGCCTCAGAGTAGTTCCTGAACATTCTATGGTTAGCTGGAGTTCCAGGTTTTATTTTTTACTTCAAATGAGACCATTTTTTTGGTCTGACTTTACCAGAGAAGACATTACACTAGGAGGGTGTGCAGCACTCTCCCATATTAGTGAGGACCAGATCCAGTATGTTTGCACCCCTGGCTGGTGAATTGACAATCGGGTCCATAGAGTTTGTGTTTACAGACTCCAGGAATGTCTGTGTCTGCACATTTTCTGTTGTATATGATTCCCACTTCATAGTGGGGTAATTAAAGTCACCCATGAATATGGCATTAGGTTGGATTTCCAGTGAGCTTAAATATGTGCTATGGGTTTTCTGGGTCATAGAGGGGGGACCTATAGCTTACAAGGAGGTGGTATGTGATTTTTGCCTATGGTAATTTGAATGTGGAGAAGCTCAAGTGTATTGTCCTGTTTGACCAGACTTGAGGTATATTTATTTTTTATGTAAATGGAGACACCTTCAACTTTAGTCCCTGTCTGTGCAGTAGCTGGTCTAAATGTGCGGAAGGCATTATAGCTTCATACTGTTGGTGTGCTCTCTACAGCTTTAAACTATGACTCAATGACTGCTCAGGCATCACCATTCTCTAGGGTGAGGAGAGCTTGAAGGGAGTGCAGTTTCTTATTTAGACTCCTAGGACTGAGCAGTAACACCTTTAGATTTTCTTAGTTTTGATTTGCTATGTCAGAAGTATTTTCAGTTTGGCATTGCCTATAAAAGTACAATGGGGAAGGACAATGTTTCAGCTAATAATTGAAAGTCTAGAAGGGACAGGTACAGACCATCCCAGGCAAAGCAGCGCAGTCTGTTGACCATCTCCTTCCACACTAACAAACATTGCATGCTCTTAGAATGACACTGGAAACTAAGCCAATTATTAAAGTCAGTCATCTTCTGTTCATATTGTGCCATCATCTTTGGAGAAAGTAAAACTCTACACAATGCTACGCTCATACCAGCCTGGGACACACATTCCTAGAGCTCCATGATATCTCTCTTTATATAGTCTAGGGAGTTATGTTTCAGAACATTTACACCGACATGGAGTATGGCACTTGTGGTCCAGTGAGCCCCTGATAAGCAACTGACCATGACTTTCTATACTGGCTAAACATGACTTGGGTGAACGGATCATAAATGATTCATGGACTTGTCAGGGACACAAGGTTAAGGCACTGTTTGCCAACAATGATCATGTCACTGTGTATTTTAGAACAGGGGGAAGGCAAAAATAAAAAAAATCAAACATGATATTGTAGGAATTTAGAAGAGTGTATTATTTTATTTTATTTTTTAGTGGGATGGCTTGACACTGTATTGTTATAAACAGCACTGTATAGCCATTGGTTATTCAATATTTATAAGAGGAGGAAGTTTAAGTAAGATATATTGTGGTCCTAAAGCTAGGAAAAATATGCTGATTTCTTACTGCAGTAAGGAGTAATTTTTCCTGTGTATTATCCTACAGTCTTCCTGTCCAGTACCTAACATCCATGTTAGGTTTATCAGCTTCTTTGTACCCCCCAGATTAACTCTGATTTAGCTTTGGCCAGTCATAGAGCCTAAGGGCATCCTGGGGGGTCTTGTCTGCCACCAGCAGCCCAATGTTTTTTTACTTTAGCCTTACCCCATTGCTCCCCCTTCCCACTGTGGTCATTTTGGTTGCATTAGAGGGACAGATGTAGTCAGGGTATGCGTGTACCACCCTGCCTCCACAGTAGCATAGAAAGGCCCAACACTCTATCTGCTCATTGGACAAAGCCCACGTAATGTGATGTCTCCAACCCTCACCAGGGATTGCCATGAGTAGCACCCATATAACTGCCCACCTCCGGCTTGGGTATGCCCATCCCTCCCCTGCCACTCCATCAGTCATCAGAGCTGATAATTGAACCCAGGTCGGCTGGGCCATAGTTAAGGTTTTATCCCTCTATGCCACTAGAACAGTGGATTATGTTGTGACTGGAGATGGTAAACTATGAATTAGGAGACTGGGATCAAATCAAGGGAGTAAACAAGTTATGGGAATTAGTCAAGGATGGAGCACACAAGGTAGTGAGGAAAAGGCAAAAAGAGAAGACTAGAGTAGTTACATAGGAAAGGGAGTTTAGTAGCTAGAAGAAAAATGGGCATATAAGAGGTAGAAAAGAAAGGTGGGGAGGCAGAAGAAGCACAAAACAATGAGGTTAGCAAAAAGGTAGCAATGATGGTCAGTGCAATAGCTGCTAAAGTCGAAAGGAAGTTCTCAGAAGGTATCAAGAAAAGAAATGGGTTTTTTCTTGCTTTCATAGCAGATAAAAGGAAGGGATGGAATGAACTTGTCCATTAGTAGCAAACTGATAAAGTGTGAAGTAAAAGTGGATGGAATGCCTGTGCATGCTTTACTAGATCCAGGCAACAGGTTAAACTGATGAGTGAAAAGCTGGTACTGAAACACAAACACGTAGAAGTAGTGTGCATGCAGAGAGAAAAAGTATGTTCCAGGTGGCATCAGTGGGACTGCACACCACCCTTTATAGACTTTTTGTAGGCATTCTCCTTAATTTTGTATATGATGTGATTTTAAGAAAAGACTTTCCTCTCTTCCTAGAAGTGAGGAAAAAAGGAGTGTTTAGAACCCCAGCTTGCTCTGTTAGTATAGAGGGAGTGGAATATCACAGTTACACCTGGGAGACAGGATAAAAACCATCTGATAGATCAGAGGACTATACCTTTCACTGAGTTAGAAGTGAAAGAAGACTGTGGTCAATTAGAAGAGGGTGGTACTGTATCCCTATTTGTTGGAGAAGGATCAAGTTCTCCCACTGTAAAGTCAGAAAATTTGCAGTAGGATGAAGGATGAAGTTAAACTATGTAACATGCAGATGTCTTACGAAAGGGCTAATGAGGTTAAACATCAGTCATCCTAATTTTAGGAAACCACAGATGAAATAGAAAGAATATTCAGATGGCTGATAGGGAAGTTGATCATCTTATCCCTACTATTCCATATCCATTTTTGATATTTCTCATGACCTCTTGTATCGGGTACACAACAAGAGGCTCAGTATTGTAAGACAGTTGTTAGTACCTCAATCATTTAGGCAGTTTGTACTAAAGCTAGATGGCAGCCACACACTGAGTGGACATTTGGGTGTAGAAAAAAATGTTGAGATTGTTAGCCAGATATTATTGTCCAAGTTCTTTCAAAAACTAAAAAATATTGTTCCCAAGTCCTCTGTTATTTTTAGTGCATTAGAATTGTTACATGGAAGACAGCCAAGAGAAATTCTAGAGTTAGCCAGAAACCCAAAGAGGAGACTACCCTTTTTAGGAGTGTCATTCCCCACATTTCAAAATTTCAAGAAAGAATAGCTGCTGTCTTACCTGTAGTTAGAGACCACTAAGAACCAGATCAGCTGGCCCAGCAATATAGTTACCATAACAGTAGAAACAGTGGGCTGGGAAATGGCCATGCAGTGGACAAAGTATTAGTTTTAATTCCTATAGTCAATTTTAAATGCACAGCTAAACATCAAAGAAAATATGAAGTGCTAGAGAAAATAAGCAATGTAAATTACAGGATTAAACAGTTTGGGAGATGTAAAAAATATATGACATTAGTGTTTTAAAGCAATGGAAGGAACAAAATGTTCTCTTAGCTAGTTTGATGAAGAATTCAGACCCCAAAGTGCCAGTGGATGTCCTGAATCCCAAACCAGAAGTACATATAGACAAAGCATTCTCAATGCATCAGAAGTGAAAAGTCTGGGAATTCCTTTAGTGAAATAAAGATATGTTTTCTGTTTCATTAGACAGGACTAAACTGGTACAACATGAAAATATTACAGTCACAGAGCCTGCAGTAACCCTATCATAATGGTAACCAAACATGATAGCAGTATAATATTCTGCAATGATTTGTGCCGGCTTAACGACATTTCAAAATGTAGGAAACAATAGCACAGAACAAGACAAACGAAATAAAAGAAACAAAATTACATCTGGAGGAAAGGCACTGCAAGCTCTTAATGAACAACTTATTTATTTCACTGTCCAAGACCATAAAAACAAGATAAAATCAACATAAGCACTGTTGTCCCCTCACAATATAAAATGTGAACTTCATCAGATGTGTATTGCTTTAAAAAATTTGCAGTATAAAACCTTTTGCTGTACCAATCAAATTCAAAAATAAAGGATGACATCACCTGCCTCTCCCCTAATTCTCCCAACATAACGGTCACCTTTATTTCAAAATCAACAAATCAACTAAAGACATATTATGAATTAAAAAAAAAAAAAAAAAAAAAAAAATATATATATATATATATATATATATATATATTGTTGTTGTTGTTGTATCTTTTGGCTTTTTCCTGGTTAGGGGTCACCACAGCGGAACTCCGGTCCGCTAATGATTAGCAGTAGATTTTTACGTACCGAGTTGCCAGCCCTGACGCACAACCTTCCTTTCTGAATCTAAGAGAGGGTGAAGCTGTTGCAAGAGGGAGGAACAGTGAGTGACTATAGGGAAGAGTTCATTTCTTACTGTGGAACAGAAGATGAGTGCTCTGTTACACTGATTCTGATTAGAGCTGAGAAGTGGTAGAGTTTACCCTAGAACTGAGGAGTGCTAATTTCTGGGGAAACCTCTGAATGTAGGTCTAACCGAGGTGTGCCTTGAAACATTGGTGACTCTGTTACAATCTGCTGCTTTTGGAACAGATAGGAGAAGGACCTCTGTCTCCTAGTGAGTGGAAACCTGCTCATTATTTCTACAGTTTATGCTTGAACTTGCTAAAATCTGCTTACTGGTGCCTTCTGGCAGAAAGACTAATCATTTTAAAAATGTATATTTCATATTAGACTCTGTTACAAGAATATGTTCTTTTCTGTTAGGAATAAAATGTTTTGAGAGAAACTGAAATGAGCCCATAACAAGTACAGGAGTTAAAACAGCATTGAAACAAAATCCATTCTTGTAATTATTTAATTTTTCATAATTCAGTGATCTTGGGTTTGCCTGTATTTGCACTGAAGAAACTCTGTTTTGTTTTGCTTATTTCCCTTCAGTAAAACTTAATACTGTATTTAAAAACTTCAAGACTGCAGTTGTTTTATTCCACAATCCTAGGGAAAGCAAAGAGGCCTCAGGATATCAGTGTGTGTGTGTGTGTGTGTGTGTGTGTGTGTGTGTGTAATGTGAGTGCATATTGACTGATCTAGATCTAGATATATGTATACACATACACACACACACACACACACACACACACACACACACACACACACACACACACGTTCTCATTGCCTATTTAGTGATGGTATTATATTGCATTAAACAAATATTTAAAACATAAAACCTCATTTCTGTCAGGAGAACTATTTTACATCAAAATCCTATAAAAAGCATGTATTTTATTAATAAAAGTACAAAATAATTCTATAAGTAGCTTATTTTTGAAGTGTAGTAATATCCTACATGATGTGTAGTACTGGTCAATACTAGCACCTTATAACACCTCTGGGCAGTTAGATATTGCCAGTTACAGCCCCCTGGGCAATACTGCCTACTGCAATACTAGAACTTCCAGTAGTGATGAAGCCCCCTACTTGCAGGGTCAGGTATTAGAAAAACTTTGGTTAGTCTAATATTGACTAGTGCTGCTTACTCACCAGTGCTGATGTGTATTATTGCCTGTGACTAGAGTGTTAGTAATTCCTGTGCTGACTGGCTTGAGATAGATGATGATATAAAATGTTAAAAATAGCATAAACAAAAAAAAACTGCTGCTTCTTAAAGGTGGGTACAATTTTGAGAAGAAACACTATTTAAAAGTGAAGCTGAACAGCTTAAAAGTGGTGTAATTTTTTTAAGATAGGAGAGAGGAGATAAAATGGTGATGTACAACCAATGTGCAGGAAAGTCTCCAGGAATAGGTAGTATTCCTGTTGAAAGTTTGGAAGATAGGTGGGAAGAAAGTGATAAACATATGTAAGGTTTTGTTTAACAGTATTTTAAAAGGAGGGGAAGTAACAGCATCCTGGAAAAAGCAGTAATGGCTGCTATACCCAAAGCAGTACAGGCCCAACAGATCCAGCATCATATAGGATTATAGGATCATAGGAAGTTACTAGGCTATTGGCCCTGAGTCCCTTACAAGCCTAGCCAAGAATTTAGCCCATGTTACAACAAGTCAGCACCCGATGCCGCTGTCCAGCAGGGACACAAGTGGAATCCCAGGGGTATATTTTCTGTTCCATCTCCAGTTATCCAGCTTGAACTTAAAAAGGGTTAATGAGGTACTCTGCTTGACATGGAGAGGGAGTCCATTCCACAGAAGGGGAAATCTTTGGGACACAAATCTGTCCTGCCACCAAGTCCTATTGATGTCACAGGACAGTTTGAGGTTGCCCGTGTGGGTTACTTGAGTGGTGCTTGATTTGCGGATATGCAGCAGTCCCATCAAGGCGGGGTCTGAGATTGCTTTGTATGCCAGATAGAGGTCACCTCTGAGGAGTCTGTATGAGACTGAGTAGAGGGACAGAGCTTTTAGCCTATCTGTGTAGGGTAGATGTTTTAGGACATGTTTTTTCCTGGTGAGGAACCTTTGTGGTCTCTCCAGCTGCTGCATGTGCTTTGTGCAGAAAGCGGCATTGTACTCAATAATGGGTCTTATAAGGGAAGAATACAGGGATGCTATGACCTCCTTGTCCCTGGATGAGATACCCTTACTAATGAGGTGAGTCAGGTAGAAAGCTTTCCGTACAACGGACGCAATGTGGTGGTCAAAAGTCAGTTTGCTACTTCTTGGGTGCCCAAGTCCTTCACTGATTGCATGCTTAGGACCTTGTTATTAATGTGATAATTTGTGGGGATGTCACTCTCCCCAAAAGGGATGATGAAATATATTTTGGCATTCGGTTTGAGGCCAAGTTTCTGGCACCAGTCATTTGTTTGGATAAGACCCTTTTGGAGGATGTTCATATCACTAGCGGAATTGATGATGGTGCCCAGCTTGCAGTCATCTCAAACTTTGTCAGCCATAGCCCACTTGTTTTGGTCTGCATCTCAGAAAAGTATATCCTAAACAACAGAGGCCCCAAGACCGATCCCTAGGGTACACTGCTTGTTATGGGTCTACTGCTTGAGGTGGCTTCCCCTATTTTGACTAGGTGGGTTCTATGAGTGAGCCAGTTTGCTACCCATCTGGTAGTATACAGATTGATGCCTAGTTGAGAGAGTTTATCTATTATATCCAAGTGGGGAATAGTATCAATGGCTATGGCCAGGTCAAGATAGGCAGTGTGCACCATCTTCCTCTTGTCCATGGCTGTGGTGACTGTCTCAAAGAAGTTGACCAGATTTAAAAGGCATGACTTCACCTTGACGAAACCAAACTGTGTGGGATTGAGTGTTTGGAGGTTGCTAATGTCCTTGTTAATGAGGTCCATGATAACCTATTCCATGGCCTTGCAGATCAGGCTAGTGAGGCTGATGGGTCTATAATTTCCTAGATTGGTGGATGCTCCACCTTTGTGCAAAGGGATGTCAGTAGCTATCCTCCACTCAGCTGGGATGAAGCCAGTACTCAGGCTTTGGTTGAATAGGGTGTCTAATGGTGCTGCAAGTTCCTGCCTGAGTTCATGTAGAATGCGGTTTGGGATGTTATCAGGTCCCATGGAGGCTGTATTTTTTGCCTTTGAGAGGGCAGTGATAACTTGTTCCCTAGAGATAAGGTGAGGGGGGCAGATGCTGGGGATGTCCTGATTTACTGATGGGGAGACAGAGAGATGAGGTTTTCACTGAACCCGTCTGCCTGCAGGTTGGCTATATCTGTGGCATTTGTGTATGTGGTGTCCATACACTGGCTCAGTAATCAAGGAACCTCAATCCTCACCACTAGCACCAATGAGGGGTGTCTAAATTGAGAGGATAACAAGTATACACACAGTAAAGTACAATTTCCCTTAAGCACACAGAGATCACAGTCAGTCTGGGGCTGCTTTCTCCTTTCTCTCCAGATCCCCAATAAGACTCCCCACTGGCACAGCTATAGGGTACAGATCTCAGCCTAGTGGTCAAGCCAAAACCTCCAGCACCCTCTCTGTCCAACCAGTGCTTCATGTCCCTGCCCAAGTAGCTGACACACACACACTTTGAGATATGAGTTACATACAAACACACAGACACTCCTGGGGAAGGCTGGCACAGGTTCTCCAGCTATGCCCCCTTCACTCCAGACTATAAGGTAAAAATCACTGCCACCAACCACTATTTATCAGCTACTAATAAGGCCCTTCCCAAAGGGTGTCCAATTTTACTGTGCAATATTATTATTATCCAATTAGTAAGTGTGATGAATAGCAAGGCTATTGGATTGATTTTGCACAGTATCACCAAATACATACAAGTACTCAAGCTTAAATTATTTCTACCCAAAGCCAAAGTTGAAAGGTTTAAAAATATTTAATAATTAATAAAATCACAAGACAATGCTCATTAATTCAACACAGTGCTAATAGAGAGTTCAGAAGTCTCAGGAAAATACTTTAAAACTATACTGTAGGATAGTCTGACATAAATATAGAAAACAGCTAGACTAATCTGGCTATATTTCTATCTAGCTCTAAGAGAAATCACTGTTCTAAATATCTTACTTACAGAGCAAAGCAAATGCTGGTGAGTGGATGTTCTTACTAGATCCAAGACAAGCTACAGAATGCTCAATCTTTCTCTCTGAGAGTCTTAAATTGATAATACACAGTATTGCTGACTCATCTCAGATTACATAATTTTTATCACTTCTCCTTTAGTTCCCAGGCTAACAGAAACTCAAAAATTACATTTCTTTGTAAGCTGCACCTGCCAGGAAACCACAGCAATAAAAGACACTTTTACATGTGAAGTCTAGTAATTATCTATGTCTTAGAACAATAGAAATAATTTCCTAGCCCAGACGTCCTGCCTCTGAGCTTGAGATCAGTCATAAAATGCTTTACTTGTCAGCTTTCTTTCAGCAGGGTGCACTGTGGTTACATTTTTGAAGCTCAGAACATACACAGTTTTCTTTACATTTGTTACACAAGCCTGTGGATAATATTAATATTTACAAGGACATAGAATGATTTACAAAATTCTATCTAGTTAGGCTGGCAGCCGTCACATCCTTGACCACCAGTTCTGAGCAGATCTGAATGCTTTCTTTGAGACTGTGGACATATGTGTCGAAGGCCTTATGATTATCTTTAGTAGATGTGGCCAGTTTGGACTCAAAGTTTGCTTAGGAGGATTTCACTAGTGCTCTTATTTGCTTGTTCAGGCTAAGAAGATATTGCTTCCAATTAGGCACCTGCTCCTTCTTGGTCCTGGACAACATTTTTTTATCCTTTTATTAGAGAGTTTACTAATTGTAGTTGTTCACCAGACAGGTTTACTCTTCCTTGAGGAGGAGGATTTTTTCCTGTCGGGTATTACTGATTCTGTCCGGCTAGATAAATGCTTGTATAGTACTTTGGTGTAGGTTTGGACATATATGTCAGTTACTATGGAGGGGGAGGGGGCTGTGAAGCTGTTTATACCTTCCCTTAGGAGGTTGTAATCAGCTTTGGAGAAGTTTTTTTTGTTTGACACTAACTAGGGGGGTCAGGGGAGATGGTGACTTTGAAAGTGACCGCTTTGTGGTCAGATCTTACCAGGGAGCATGACACTGTAGGGATGCTGCAGTGGTTACACATGTTGGTTAATACCAAATCCAAGATGTTATCACCTCTTCTGTGGGTGTCGACCAGCTGGTCCAAGGCATTTGCATTGATGAAATCAAGGAATCTCTTGGCATTTGTGTTTTGGTATGAGTAGTTCTTCTAATCTACAGTTGGATAGCTAAAGTTACCCAGGATCAGGGTAAAGGGTTGAATCTTGATAGATTTGAAGAGGTCTAGATAGGTGGAGTGGGCATCCTGAGTCAAAGCTTGGGGCTTGTAGCTAGCTATGATTTGAATAGGGGCCTTGTCAATAGTTAACTGCAACTGGAGTGTCTCCTGTGCATCATACTGTTTGACCAGCCTGGAGATGTGTATGTCTTTAATATATATTGCAACTCCACCTCCTTTTGCTTTGCTGCCCACAGTTTGGGTCCTAAATGTATGATAGGATGAGTAACCTGGTATGGCTGGGGTGCTCTCTGCAGCTTTGAACCAGGTTTCTGTGACTGCACAAATGTCAGCATCTTCCAGGGTTGCTTAACCCATATCAATTTTAACCCATAATTATAAAGTGCTTGTATCTATAATGGCTAAAAGAATGACAAATGGGTTGTCAAAATTGATAGCTATGGGTCAATGTGGTTTTGTGGAGGGAAGGCAAACATCTGACAACATTAATTGAAGAATCATGACACAGAGGGAAGCAGAATGTAAGAAAATGCTTCTGTTGTTGTTGGGTGCTAATGCAGAGAACACATTCAACTGAGTAAACTGGCATTTTTTGAGTAGGTCAGTGGAAGCATTTACATTCTCTTATACAATAATAAGGTTAATTAGGAGGATATATGAGGGATCAGAGACCAAAATCAATGTGGAAGGGTTCCTCTCTGATAAGTTGTATCTGAAAAGAGGAACCAGGCAGAGGTGTCCTGTTTCCCCTTTGCATTACATTTAGAAACATTGGCAAGTAAAATAAGGGACTCAGAAAATAAAGGATATAATTTGCCTCAGTATTGGGGAACATTCTGAGACAATTTCAAGTTTTTTTGGATATAGAATTAATGAAGATAAAACAAAGGCTATATCTGTATTCTATGTACTCACACATGAATTGGTTCAGCAATACCCATATTTATGGGGGACATGATCAAATGAAGTGTTTAGGAGTATGGATTAAAAAGGATTATGTTATGGCAGCTAAGGATATGTGGAAAACGGGTGAAGAAAAGATAATACAAAAAATGAAAAATTGGAAGCTGTTGTCTATGGATATGGATAGCAAGATACAAGCAGTAAAATAGTTTTTAGTTCTTTTAGTTTTATACACAGGTCAGGCATATTATCATCAGCCAGAGAAGTTGAGGACAGTAATTAATAAGAGTTGAAGAATTTTGTCTGGGAGAGGAAGAGGGAAGAGTCAAGTGGGATGAGTTCATCTTTCCAGTAGAGCAAGGTAGTTTAGGATTACCTGATTTGAATGGATATTTTATAGCTAACTGGTTAAGGCTGTTATACATAACACAAACAGAAAGCTACAATTCAAAGTGGAAAGGGATAATACTGAAGCGGGGGGGGGTTCAAGAAATAAGGACAGAGTGGGATTTTGGATACAGATCCTTAAGGAAAATAGCAGTCATACAAAATATTATATTCATAAAGTAACAGAAAGTATTTTAAGAACTAAGCCAACACAGGAATGGGGAAAGGAGATTATGCTGATAGGGATGACTGCAATTACGGTTATAGAGAATAGGCAAGAAGGGGCTGGAATGTAATGGAGGAAACTGGTAAAGGAGCTAAGATATTGAGAACAAATAATTAGAGAGGGAATGGTAATAGAATGGGAAGAGACCAAGAAGACATTTGTACTGCAGGCTAGAGACAGGATTCCCTATCAGGGACTGATACCAATTCTTGTGCTCAATGTTTTCTGGAATTCATAAATTCTAATGCCTTGGATCAACTTATCCACTCCCCCACCAGGGGCAGCAGGTGTTCCACACCAGAGATCAATTCCTCGTTGGTCAGATCAGACCACAAGCAAATCACCCTAGACATCCACATCCCAGCCCCACCCCCCATTAGGGAAACCACCGTAAAAAATTTCTTCAAAGCCAACTTCACGCTTCTTAAGACAGAAGTGGCAAACTTCACGACACCCATGCTGATGGACAATAGAGATATGACTGCTGAATCCTATACAATTGCACTTTATAAGCACTTACACGAGTGCATGGATCGTGCAATCCCTAACAGAACCAAGATGATATCCTCCAAATAAAGGAAGTCAATCTGGTGGTCCCCTGCTATAAACAAACTCTACAACAGAAGAAAGAAACTGTTGCAAAAAAGAGTAAATTCCTATGATTGGGGGAACTGCGTGGTCAGCCTCAGTAGGAAGCTGAGATCTCTCATAAAATCCTCCAAAGCTAGTTACGAAAACAAAATCACCACTGATTCTACAGACAACCACAAAGCATTCTATAGCTATGTCAAGAATCTCAATGGCAACACTCAGATCTGCTCTGAGTTACAGCACAATGGCACTAAATATACAGAACCAATAGGTTAGTACCTACCTATGAACCTATGAACCTATTGGCAAAGACAAACGGATACATGGATCCCAAGTGAAAGACCTGCACTGGTAGAGTTTTTAGTTGCATCTAGAACAGAAGCTACTGTTAAAAACGGATGATTAGTAGACCATATAAAATATTGCAAAATAGCTATTGAAATCAATCAGAAGAGGTAAGAAACAATGTGAAGACAAGTGCATAGCTCCCAAATATGTAACAAAATCAGGAAGATTTGGGATTTTTGATTGGAAGTGTTTACATATCTATTTTTGGGTTACCTTCATTTGACTGAAAGCTCATTTGACTGAGACCAAATGACTGAAACTTCATTTCACTGATAGTTCATTTGACTGACAATTACCACTGGCAGTGTCTAGAGCACTGTAAGGCAAGTAAAAGGAATATGTCCTTTCCCCCCTGTAGTGTGACCCTGGAGTTAGTATATATAGTTAGGGTGTGCGTGTGTGTGTGTGTGTGTGTGTGTGTGTGTGTGTGTGGGGGCACTTTACTTTGGTTTTACTAAACAATATAAAACCAGTCAAATGAAGTGTCAGTGAAATGAAGTTTCAGTCATTTGGTCCAACTAAAATGTTTGTCAGTCAAATGAGCTTTCAGTCAAATGAAGCTAATCCGTATGTTTATATCCCAAGCAGACTCCAAATAATTTTCCTCATGTAGATGGCAAATGGTGATGGTGTGACAGGGAAGAAAGAGTTAACTGAGAACATATGTTTTGGGAGTGAAATGAGTTGGCAGACTTTAAAAAAATCACTATAGAGTAATCTGTCAGAAATATCGGGTGAATAAATTGATGAAACTAAGTAAATTCATTTTTGAGCTGAGATACACGATCTGAATTGTTTAAACACAGTAAGGCCTTTGTTAAGTTTAATTCTGTCAAGAAAGCAGTTACTATAACATAGAAATCAAAATCTAACCCAACTGCATTTGAAGTAGTGAATATTATAACATAGATAAAAAAACTGGAAGCACAGAAGCAAATTACATAAAAAATGGAAATTGTGGGAATAATACATGCAGAAAAATGTTTTGGAGGAGGGTTGAGGTTTAAGGGAAGGCAGGAATTGACCATCTTATGTAATGCTGAATTAGTTACAATGTACAGAAGAATATATGTGATGTATAATGTTTGTAACTGTGAACATGTTAATATGTTTTTTTTTTATTTAAGTTTTCCAATGCCACAAGTGAAAATTCAATGAACGTGTTTAAAAAAACAATAAAAAGTTTTACCTAGGGGAAAAAAAGCGGTGTGATTTTGTATAGCTTGGTTTGATGTTTTACACAAAGCCATATGTAATAGTCAGAGATTTAATTTTTTAAATCATTTATGTTGTCATTTTTGAACCATTTGGAAGGGAACTGGAAATCATGCATCTGAAGTGTTCTGAATTTCACAAAATGTCCAGATTTTTACCTCATGTTTTGTCTGTTCCTCATAAAATTTGTGGTTTCTAGCGAATCATTGAAATTCTTACTAAACAGTTACAGACATTTGAGTTTCAGACTTTAAATAATTTGGAAAATGCCTGCTAATGCAAAACATGCTATTCTGTTAATTTTATAAGTATATAAGAGCAATATTTCTATTCATTTTATAAGTATGTAAGAGCAATATTTCTGTTCATTTTACAAGAGCAATATTTGCAATCTGTCTCAGAATCAATCTATCTCAGATTTTGATTATTTGTTGGTTGTCCCATTATATTTGGCTTTGTCTAGAATTCTTATGGTAAGAGGTTGAGAGGTATGCTGTTAATATTCAACAAATTTTTCGGGTTTTGTGACCATCTGATTTTTTTTTTAGTGTTTGACTTTTGCTGACTTATTGTCACTTTGGTGACATTAACAAATTTTGCATATTCCTAAATAAAAGGCAATTTATTTTAGAAATACTGGCAGTTAATGCACAACAGCAATAAGCTGTTAGCGAGCTGCTTTCTATACTCCCAGGACTAATTTCCTTCTCCTCCATTTGCTTGTTGTATGACTCTGAACAAGTCATTCAACCAGACAGTGCTCCTAGGCTGTCTGAACTAGGTCCATATAAATCAGTGCTCTACCTTGGTTTACAAATACAAAGACTCAATGAAACACAATTGACCTTGATATTTTATATTTTTAAAATTAGACTGCCGACTCTATAGATTTGTTATCTGCTAAGTATTATAGGCAAACCTAACTCTAAGAAGCAGCGCAGCATTTTCGCATTCAGTGCTCTAAGTATAACATTAGTCTTCTGTCAATACTTACTGTTTATGCTCTCATTCCATGTTTACCACGTCTACCACACTCACCACACCCCAACAGTTATACATGTCATCTTGTAGCAAATAATTCCTCATTGCAGGACTATTTCATTGACGATTTAAGCTGTCGCTAAGGAGTCTAAAGGCTAAGTCAGTAAACTATACATCTGATGGAGCATGTAGAGCAGTCGAAAAGCTCCCTGTAATGAAAAACCTGCAGCATTTGCAGAAGCACTACCGTACTCTTCTGGGTTAATGGTTTAGATGCTGTGAGCATTTAATTGTTCAGAGTACTTACTAGTCTTAAAAAAGGTGTCAACATTTAATTAAGCAATAAATAGCTGCAAGAATTTAGACAAATTTCTTTAGATGATATAACTTTTATTCAGATGAATCCCACTGCAGTTTAAATCATATACATAAATATTGTAACCATATGCAAAGCACACACTAAAATAATACACTGAGCTTTAAACTAAAGTCACAGATGTTTTCAACATTTATTTAGATACCTGCTTCAAATATTTACATTATTTAGGGACATGAATTTTTGTCTAATAGTCCTAAGGATCTTATCATTTAGATAATAGTTCCAAACACAGTATGCTTTATTTGTAACATTGCTTTAATCAGTAAGAAATTTGTCTTATCCATTTGTACAAAAGATTCAAAAATCATAGCATTTAAGATAATTCTCCATTCGTTCCTAGTGGTTCCACTATGAATCACTGAGTTATGTATAGACAATGATACAACTGACTGATCAGAATTGCTTATAAACTGTGCAGCTAATGCACAGGATTATATCAATAAGCTGTTAATGAGCTGCTTCCTGTACTCCTGAGTTTGATTCCCTCCTCCTTCTCCATAATAATAGTAATAATAATAATAATAATAATAAATAAAAACATTTTTTACGGGGGAAGCAATCACATTGCGATGCTTATACAACTTTGTAGTTGGTCAATTGTGGAGAAAAAATAAATAAATAAAATAGCAGATTCCTGCCAGCACAATGTAGAAAGAGTGATGACAATGATTCTCTATGAGAATTGGCACTAAAGTTCCAACTCAACCATATGGAATGAAAGATTTGTAACCTCATCTACTATGAACTCTATCCATGGTAGGAAAGCTACTCTTAACATTTAGTCAGATGCTCTAAATGTTCTATAGTTTCTTTATACAAATGCTCATACCAGGTAAATACATACTTTATATGCTTTATTCATTTGTAGAAATCCTAATATTCAGACAACTGACATACCTAAGACATTGAGAACTTTTGCATATGCCAGAAATGCTCATAACATTCAAAATATGCTCAAAGGATATGAGCATTTAAGAAAGTGCTACTCATAGTATTTACAGGACTACGTCAATTCTTTAAATGCTCTAAATGATATGAACATTTGTAGAGTTCCTAAAAGAACACTCTGCATATTTCATCACCTTCTGTTCCTCACATGGGTGGTAATTGAAAAGAGGCAACTACCCTACTGTGATTAACCCGGGCAACAAATGAGAAAATAAAATAAATCTCTGGTAAAGTTATTTAACCTGACAGTGCTTCTGGGCCACCCCAGGAAGAAGGAAGCTGTGTTTAGTGGGCTCACCTAATAAAAAAAAAAATGCTCACAAAAACAACCAAATCAAGGAATGCAACCCAGTCCAAAAAAAAAAACAATGTCAGCTGAAAACCAAATGTGTAGAAAGGATGACCAGCAAGGCAGGATAAAAAGTCCAAAAGTTTTTTATCTGTGTATTAAGTGCTTTCATCTGAAATCACAGACTCCATCAGGATACATTACTTACATCAAGGTCAGCCATTTTATAACCAGTTCATATCATATGACTTGCTGAGTCAAAATTGTAAATAGACATTACACTAAAAACTGTTGTATAAACCAAGGTTAAAAATGTAAAATGCAACTGACCAGTTACAAATACATCTATTTAATAATTAGCCACAGTTATAGCAATTACAGAATACTTGCACTGTAGTTAATTATTACATATATATATTTTAGGGTTGTCACCTTTTCAACTGCCCAAAGTAGGCCATTTTTTGTAGAAATGTAAGATTTTGCATGATGAAACATATCCACAGCCAGTATAAAAGACAGAACTTCACTTTTTACCAAAGAAGCTTATTCTTGTACCATTTGAGTTACTTATGCTATTTCTTATAACATTTAGGTGTTTGAGTTATAAAATATGCAACTATTACAGAAAACATAGGAAACATTTTTTGTCCTAAAATCTCTGGACATTTGTCATTTTTTATTTTTTTCCCATAGGACACAACTGTCCCTTACAAAGAATGACAAGTTGTAACCCTATATATTTGTCATAGGTCATTTACATTTTACAACATTTTTAACCTTGGTTTAAAGAACAGCTTTTAGTGTGTTGTCTGTTTGACTCAGCAAGTCATATGACATGAACTGATTATAAAATAGCTGACCCTGACATAAGTAATGTATTCTGATGAAGTCTGCAATTTCAGATGAAAGTGCTTAATACACAAATAAAAAAAAAACTTTTGGACTTTTTATCCTGTCTTGCCAGTCCTCCTTTCTACAAATTTAGTTTACATTTAAAAAATGTTAATAATTAGATGGTTGCATGCAGACGTTTCCATCAAGAATAGACAGCGCTTGCTAACCGGTGCCATACAGCTGCAGTCATTGAATAGTCTTCTCTTCACGTGTCCATTTATTTTAAGTTACTTATAATAACACATTTGGAATACAGTTCATAGAGTTGTCAGTTATCTGTAAAGCTGAATCTATAAGTAATGTATTTCTCATGTCAACAGTGTAAGTATCTCTACTGAAAACATATTCATGTTGTCACATTCCTGATGCCAGATACAGCATATGGAAGTCAGTGAACATGAATACAGGCATTTGAGTTGAGCTAGTATAAAGCACTATTCACTATGTTATACTTTCTTATAATAAACCTTTGTTGTTACTGATATGAAAACTGGAGAGAAATTTTATGAAAATAGTATAGCATAGTCTTGATATACAGCATCTGAGATGTATAGATCTTCTACCGAGTATTCCAGAAAGATGAGTATGATTACCTTTACACATGTTTTTCAATGTTTGTATGATTATCTTTACACATGTTTTTCAATGTTTGTATGATTATCTTTACACGTTTTTCAATGTTTGTATGATTATCTTTACACATATTTTTCAATGTTTGTATGATTATCTTTACACATGTTTTTCAATGTTTGTATGATTATCTTTACACATGTTTTTCAATGTTTGTATGATTATCTTTACACATATTTTTCAATGTTTGTATGATTATCTTTACACATGTTTTTCAATGTTTGTTAGTTAAGAAATTCTGTGTTATTTGATGTGTATTGTTTACCAGCTTCGGATGCATTTTGAGTACAGGACAGATTGTGAGAGACAGCCACATTGTTTGGTATGCAGGTTTTCTGCTTGTGATCAAGAGAAGCAGTTCTCAGGTTTTGGAAAGCCACACTGTACATGCTGCTTGGTCTTCTTGTTAACTTAAGATCAAGTTCTTCTTCACTGGAAATGCTAATGAAAGGACACCAGTAGAATGCACGTTTGAAGCCTGTCCGAAATCTGAAAATCAAAGATTAAATGATAACTGTTTAAGTTGAATTAAACAGCTGATTCATGCAACATTCAATATTTTTTTCTTTAAAATGTTGATACAATATAAAATTAATTCACTATATCTACATCTAAGAACTGGATTCTGTCTCTTTTGGAATCCACCGCTTTAAGCACAACGTGAAGTCTGTGTCAAAGCAAAATGTATAAATCATTGGTCTCACTTAAAAGACAAACCAGGATAATTACACAGAACAGTATTCTCAGCACATGAACTTTGTCTCCTGCTATGAGCTATCAATCACAACAGCAAACAGCTGAAATTTGCTACTTTGAATGGCATAAATGGGAGGTGTTTAGGGGGAGGGGATATGAGTTTAAGAACTTACATAACAAAAGAATGAAAACTGGCCACTTTAGAAAGAAAAAGAAGTAACAGGCAATGGGAATACTGTACTGTGTGATTATCCCTATTTGTCATTTAAGTAGTCATTGAAAAGCAAAAAAATGGTAATTAAACCTGACTGACTAAAAGAAAGCAGGGTATGTGTGTAAACATGCAAAATCAATGCATTGACAGGAGCTTAGGGGCTATGATGTAATATTTTAAAGCCAAACACTGCATTGTGGGATACCTGGAGGTAGACTAAAAATCAAGATGCCAGACCCCATGTGGGCAGACTCTGGAATTACATTTAAAAGTATAAAAGAATATATATATAATCCAAAAGTGGTGTTAAAATGTAGAAAACATCAAGACATGATGAAATAAACATGTTTTTTTTTCAGTCTGTGGGCATGGTTCTCCATTAAGTATGAAGCCAATATAATTGCTATTGCTAAGAAATATGCAACTTTAATTGAAATGTTATGTGATATGATGGTACGGCTATTTAAATCACTGATAAAACCACTCATTGAATACTGTGGATCCCTATGTAATTAAAGCCTATATGATTTCTTTAACATGTTTATTGAATTATCACTTAAGACAGAGGCAAACACACATTTATATAAAACAAAACAATCCATTGTTAACATATTCACAGCTATTATTATCAATTCAGCATTACATAAATTGCTCAATTCCTGCTTTCTCTTACATCTCATGCCTCCATAAAACATTATTCTGTGTGTATTGTTTCCACAATTTCCATTTTTTCTGTTTAATTTGCTCCTACCCTTTTCTAAAGATCCCACTTCCAGTTATTTTATTTTTGTTACAGTATTGACTACTTCAGATATACTTGGTTTAGACTTTGATTTCAATGTTTTAGTAATTCCTTTTTTTGGCAGCCAACAGAATTAAACTTAACAAGGCCTTACTATGTCTAGGCAATTCAGATCCTGTATTTAAAAAAAACATAATTTCCTTGGTTACACCCACTCACGCAGTATTTCTGAAAGAGTTTCTGTAGGGAATTTTTAAAATCTGCCATCTCATTACACTCTGAAAACATATGTTCCCAGTTATTGCTCCCCCCCCATCACACCTCCAATATTTGCCATCTATGTTTGGCGTATAAAAAAAACCAAAACAATGCAAACACTTCCAAGCAAAAATCCTAAATCTTCTAGACTTTGTTGCATATTTGATAGCCATACATATGTCCTCCCACTGTTTCTTTGTGAATTGCTTATCCAGTCTCTCTTCCCAATCTTTTTCTAATCTCCTTTGATCGATTAATGAAGTTAATGTGCAATATTTTATTTTCCCTATTAATTATCCATTTCTAACAGCAGCTTCTGTTCTATATTCAGCTAAAACCTCTACCAGAGCAGGTCTTTCACTTAGCATTCCCAGATCCCTTTCTCTTTGCCTATATTCTGATATCAGTCCCTGATAAGGAAGGCAGTCTGTAGCCTGCAGTCCAAATGTCTTCTTAGCCTCTTTCCATTCTATTACCTCTCCCTCTCTAATAATTTGCTCCCAATACGCTGGTTCCCTTGCCAGTTTTCTCCAGTAAATTCCACTCCCCTTTGCCTATTCTCTGTAACCCTAATTCAGTCATCCCTATTGGCAGAATCTCCTTTCTCTGTTCTTGTATTGGCTTAGTTCTTAGCATACTTTCTGCTACTTTGTGAATATAATAATCTGTATGATCATTGTTTTTCTTCTTAAGGATCTGCATCCAAAATTCTTTTCTCCCCTTATTTCTTGAATTTCCCCACTTCATCATCATCATCATCCCTTTCTACTTTGAATTAGAGCTTTCTGCTTGTGTCATATATAATATGCACCTTAACTGTGTAGCTCTAAAATATCACTTCAAATCAGGTAATCCTAAACCAACTTGTTCTTTTGGAAGGATCAACGTATCCCACTTTACCCTTGCTGTATTCCCCTTACAGATAAAATTTTTCACGTCTTTATTACTTACTGTCCACAAAATCTGTGTGATTGTAATTAATCTCAAATAAAGATGTTAAGAGTACAAAAAAATATTTACAGGATGCATTGTTGCTTTGATGCAATGGAGTTAGGAAAGATCGAGGAAGGCAAATATTTGCTCAGTTATGAGTTTATGAAGGGATTTTAATGTACAGACATTTTAAAAATGAAACACCGGTATCATGCATAGTTGTATCATTTTTTCTCAACTGACATGGGACTAGGAACAAATGTTTTGCAGAAGTGTCAAGATTTTTTCTCTAATGTGAACAACACTTTTCTGATTAGGAAGAGAAGACTATAGG
The DNA here is from genome assembly GCF_019279795.1 of Protopterus annectens. Classification (NCBI taxonomy): domain Eukaryota; kingdom Metazoa; phylum Chordata; order Ceratodontiformes; family Protopteridae; genus Protopterus; species Protopterus annectens. The sequence continues at coordinate 1,763,388,924 of NC_056733.1, read as the reverse complement.
ACATGTTTCCAATGATTGTCAGGATGTTACTAAACCTATACAGTTTTAAAAACGTGATTGATACTTCGTTTAGCAGGTGTCAATAGATGCAAGTTCCAACATAGTCTTAGTATATGCTTTTGACAATAAATGCACTATAACATTGTAATGTTGCAACATCTAAAGAATATACCTACAGCTATTTCTACAGAATGGATAACTCCAACAAACCCTAAACAATCCATCACAACCATCAAATCATGACAGAATCCTGTCTTTATCATCAGTTGAAACAAAACAAAAGGGGAAATATGCCACTCTCACCTTAGGATACTTGTATTATAATGTAGAAGGACTGAAGTATATAAGTGTAGGAAGTATTGCTATGTAGGAGTAGCAATTATGTAAAATAATGTTGCACATGAGTAGAAATAGTGGTCTAAAAATTTTGATTGTTTCACTGCATAGTAGGAGTTATAATGTGCTTCTTTAATTTGTCATTACAAATATGTAATTGTGTTTTTTACCTCATGCTATCACACTGATGTGTCCTTTACTGTGTGTGTGTGTGTGTGTGTGTGTGTGTGTGTGTGTGTGTGTGTGTGTGTGTGTGTGTCTGTGTGTGTGTGTGTGTGTGTGTTACGCTCAAAACTCTGTGCTGGGCCCGCTCCTCTTTGGCATCTACTTCTCAGAAGTCAAGGCTAATGTCAAAGGCCTCTGGCTGACTAAGTTTGCAGATGACTGTAAATTGGGAGCAGTCATAGAATCCCCCATTATACAAGAGGGTCTAACACAGACAATGACTGGTGCCAAAGCCGTGGCTTAAAACTCAGTGTACAAAAATGCATTATAGTACCTTTGGAAGTTGGCCACACTAGGAAACTGCATCATCAATAAAACACTACTAAGGGTTGACACACTAGTCAGGGATCTAGGAACACATGTAAATAGTAACCTGACCTTTGTCCAACATGTATCCAAGACAGTAAGGAAATACTTCCATGTTGCTCAATTTATAAGTAAGTGCATAGCATATAGGTCCAGGGAAGTCATTGTACCACTATACTTAGCCCTCTTCTGACCCATCATTAAGTATAATGCCCCTTCGGTATGTACCTGACCAGACACATGCAGCAAATGAAACATGCGTAAAGGTACCTGACAAGAAGAACATTGGACATAAACACAATATCCTATGGGATCACCTAAAAGCTCTATCTCTATAATTGTTCTCCCACAGACTACTAAGAGATGATCTATGCCTGGCATACAAGGTATCCCTGGTTCCCGCTCTGATTAACCTTTTGCACATCTGAAAAACAAGCAGCATCAGAGCTATTAGATCTAAAGACCTAAATTTTGCTTGCAATATAAATAGGACATGTTGGAAAGACAGATATGTATCTCTGAAAATTCCCTTTCTTTGGAACAGGCTCCTCATCCATGTGAAACAAAGTCCCTCCCTAACACTATTTAAGTGTAACTTGGACCATTAGATGGGAAATTGAAAATTAACCCCTGGTCTGCCACCCACGTCTCTGATGTACTGAGGCAGTCAGTAAATCATGTCATAACCAACAATCATCACTTTATAAACATCTAAAACTTATAACTTGTGAGACACATTTGGGTTGCACGGTGAGACCTATGAATATTTTATTTTGGGTCTCTGATCGTAACTGTGTTATTATGTGTTCAAGACATTAATGCCAAGATATTCAAGACAAGTGTGAAGCTTGAAGGTGAATCTTGACATCCATGTTGAGAGAACACAATAATTGGTTAGGACTGGTGAGACATGATCATAATAATAATCTTTGTAATGCATGGAGTTGTATCTATTCCATGTATTACCAGTTACAACAGAAAAAAAGAAGTACAAAGTGTTTTACTGGCTTTGAAAGCCAGTAAAGCACTTAGTGATTGCTGTTGCATATATAGGAAGTAAATATAATTGGATGGAAAAAGTCAGGAACATCTGTTAAATTCTGCTCTAATTTATAGTACAGTGGTGCAGCGGTAGCATTGTTGCCTCACAGCAAAAGGTTCTCAGGTTTGATTCTTGACTGGAGTGCCTTCTGTGTGGAGTCTGCATGTCCTCCCTGCATTCATATGGGTTTCCTCTGGGTGCTCCGGTTTCCTCCCACATTATAAAGACATGCATCTAGAGCATTTCTCCCCGGGCCTCCACTGAAAATTGGCTTTTTTCCAAGTCGGACTTTCCCAGTTAACAAATGTTAAATAAAGAAATACATTTAAATAAGTTACTTACAGACTGATATCTGTAAGCTTTCGTGTACAGAACAAAAATATGAGGCAAGATATTCAAGGACATTTGAGAGTGAAGGAACATCATTTCTGTGAGATCTGACCATAACAGTGCAATTGTTACAGACTTTTGAAATTACTGTTCTAGTTGTGTATTTGCACTGCAGATGTACTTTACTGTTTTTTTCCCCAATTTTGGTGCATAATCATGGTACTCCATGCACTACATATATGTTAAACATTTAATGTATATATATATATATATATATATATATATATATATATATAGATGTGTGTGTGTGTGTGTGTGTGTGTGTTCACGCATGAAAACACACACACACACACACACACACACACACACACACACACACACACACACACACACACACACAGTCTCTGTATTGGATAACTCTGTAATGTATGTGTGTATGTACTTGCCTTGGTGTTTTGGGTTGTAGCTGAAAAGGGTCCTCAGACCAGACCATATACATGTTTAACAAAGATAGATGGTAAGTTAGGTAGGAAGGTAGGTTGGTTAATAAGTAGTTGGATAGAGAGATAGATAGGTAGATAGATCGACAGACAGAAAGACTACAGAAGTACTGCATCACTAATTTATATTTGCCACTGCATATAAAATAAAAAAAAAAGCAAAAAACACAACCTACTGTTACTTGCGTGTACTTTCAATAATGAACATATTGGTCACAAAGCCTTGCTAGACACTTCTTTTTTTTAGATTCATAAACGTGTTTTATATATTTTATTTTTTTTTTTTGCTAAATAATTTTTATTTTTTTTGTTTGTAGACACATTATGATACAGTAAATTTTAAATTGCAATTCAAAATAAAAGAAAATAGTTAATAACTATAACAATATGTACAATATTTACAGGTGGTCCAATGAAAAGGATTAACCAATAAGGTTATAAAGAGGAATAATCTCATAGAACTAGTATAACCTTTACTAGCATATATTCACATAAGTTCGTCTTAGTTTATGACATTTCAATTTCCTGTAGAAGAAATTCTGTCCTTTTGTAATGTGTCTATAAGTATTAAGATTTTATTCCAAGGATTGTCTGTCCAACGTCTGGGAAAATTTCTTTCTTCTTTGACTTTTATTTCTTTCTGTGCAGATTCCTTTAATAGAGATATGAAGTCTTCATAACTTGGAGGAACAGTGGATTTCCATTTTCTTGTTATACATTTTCTGGCTACAGCCAGAATAGACCATAAAAGATATTGATCACTTTTACTCATAGTTACTGAGTCATCTACATTCAAAAAAATTAAAGATTTTGTTAGAACAAATTTATCATTATAAATGGCTTGTAGAAATCTATTAATATCTTCCCAGAATTTTTTAATGCAATCATAAAATATATGTATCTAATCTGCCTTACAGTTTACAGTACATCTCCAGCATGTGGGCTTTTGGGCAGGGTCACATTTGGCTATTTTATATGGTGTATAAAAGGCTCTATGTAAAAATTTCCATGTGAAGATTTTCCATATCTGGAAGTTTGATGTTAGCTTAACTGACAACAAAAGGTCATTTATACCTTCAGATGATAGATTTATTGTCAAGTCCTTTGTTAAAATGTTCACAACATTTTGACCTATTTTGGTTTTATACACTATTAAAATTTTGTATAATTTAGATATAGAAATTAGCTTATTATGATTTCCATAAATCAATTCTTGCATATATTTTATGAACTTAGGTATAGTATTAAAGCTTGAACCATTAATAATTCTACATAAATCACTTGCATATTGTAATATTTTTTGAAGTTCTGTTCTGTCTATTTCAGATATACTAAACTCATTTATTACTTGTTGGGTGGTTAAAGTACTGTGATTATTTAAGCATTGAAACCAGTAAATAAAGTTTTTGGATTCCCAATTAATGAGTATTTTTTCTTGGATTTTTTCTTTAAAATTCTTTGATGTTTTAAATGGTATTAAGAGATCGAACCATAATTTTATATCTGGATTTGTAATTATAAATTTTCTAAATAGATTATAAATATTATTCAGATATGATAAATTAGTGGGCTTTGTTGTTTTATTTTGTAAGCTATGACATAGAACATGCCAAAATATGTTGTTATAATTCTCCAAATCCATATTTTTTAATATTTTGTTTTCATTTAAGAAGAAAGTTAAATGTAAAATTTTACATGCGGATGAATAATTTGGATTTACCTATATATTTTATTTTTAATACCAGGAAAAAAACACTTTTTATAGAAAAATTATTTGATTATTTCAGGATTATAAAATTGCTACAAACAACAACAAATACACAACTGAACAGCTGCAAGAAAACAATCTACAAAAAAAACTGTGATGTAACATATTTGAGAAATACATACATACAATACCAACAGCCTTTTATCTCAATCACAACATGGATTTCATCCATTACAAAGCACAGCCACATCACTGATACTACTCATTAATAATACCATACAGTAACATAGTAATTAAAACAAGATAATGTCAACAGTTTTCATCAATCTTTCTAAAGCATTTGATAGTGTCTCTTATTTATTTTATTTGTTTATTTGCAGTTTTTTAAATCAGGAAAGTCCATTGGGCCGAGATGAGCCCTTTTTCAATGGAGGCCCAGGGAGAAAAGCTCCATGTACATATATATATAAAACAAAAATCAACAGGAATTAATACAGAACTAATGCAAAATATTACCAAAGCAAAATCAACAGAAATTAATACAAAATATTATACGACTTAAAAACTAACAAAAACATATTGATGTAGTGATGGTAGTAGCAATGGATTTTTGTAGTATGCAATAATAATACATTCTGAACTAACCTGAGATAATAAGCATTCTGATTTGAATGGATAATAAATAAAAAAATAAATGCTTATATTACATTATGTAAGGTATAAAAGGGAGTAAGTAATTGTAAGAGAGAAATGAAGGACGAAAAAGCATGGCTAGTGTTTGGTAGAATTTTGGGAGAGAAAGGCTGAGGAAATTAGGGGTAATTGGGTGGAGATTAGGAGGGGTGAGAGCAGGAGCATTCCTAAGTAGAAAAGAGATAGGAATGGAGCAAAGTCTTAAAAGAGGACAGGTTCTGGGTAGTTCGGATATGGGCAGGAAGTGAGTTCCATTTTCATGCTAGAGAAAATGACAAAAGAAGTTGTCCAGGAGTCTCTTGCTATAAATTTCTCCGAAAGGTATCTAAGGTAGGTCTTACCTTTTCCTCTTTCTTGGTTTAAGTTTTATCTTTCCAATAGTTTACAAAATGCTAAATGGCAACAAGCTACATGCACCTTTCTCCCCATCTCTGTCAGAGTCTCTCAGTGTTCCACACCAGGCACCCTGCTATTTAATATTTTTACAATGTCCTGTATTTACACTCTGGTAACTCTTTCATTATTCAATGTGTTGATGATCTGCACTGCCAAAACAATTGAAGAACTATTGTTTAACACTCAGTTTTCCTTCAAAGAAAACCTGCCTTAAAGATTAAAACCTAATTTTTAGCACCATAACAATAGATATATGCTGTTCATCTCCAAAACAATATCTGTGCCAAAACAAATTTTTCTGTTACTCATAAGGTGACACCACTGTTGAAACTTTCTCTCATACTCAGCTGATTGGCCTCATTTCTGACAAAAAAAAATAAATCAAATTTGATCTTTGTGTACAAGTAACAAAAAAAAACTAGACCAGCTTTATAGAGCCAAAACTTTCCATTCTGATTGTACTAGGAAATGCATCAGCCCTCATACTGACTAGTCTTACATGCGCAATATCTATTTTCATCAACCTTCAATCAACCCAACTTTAAAGACTAGAACAGAGCTATAATAACATCACTAAATTTGCCACCAACCTACCCAGGGAAACCCATCACTGCACAGCAAGCAGGCAACTTAACTAGCTTAAATTCCCTAGCTTTCTTAAACTCAGTCAATTATAACAAGCCCACAAAATCTAAAATGCTCCTGAAACATGCCATTCTCTAACATCACTCATGTGCTGGTATTTCACTCATTATGCAATCATATCATCAGATAAATTTCTGTCTAGCGTTACATAAACCAATAACTTACATGATTCTGCTCTGTACTCCTGTTATGTAGCCAAACAGTTGAACTGCCTTCCAATATCACTTCATGAAATTATGAACCCCCACCAATTTAAAGCTCTACTAAAATATCAGTTCCTTAACAAATGCTGTCACTGTTCATTCCCACTAGTTACCATTTTAACTTCCTAACTACTCATCCTTTACCTCTGCATTTTACCTACACCATCTTTCTCACATGTTGTCATGGCGTCATTCACTCTCTCATATCTTCTCTCTCATTTTTCTCCTTCTCCCCTACTAAGTCTCCTAAGCCAGGCAAGGGGAGAAGTAGGGGTGTTCTGCTTGTGCAGTAGTCTAAAAGCAGTGAAAGCCATGATTAGCAAGGGCAGCATATTCCACCAAAAAGGGAGCAATTTACCCCACTGGCTACATGAGAGAAGGATTCCAAAATATTAGTCCCAGTCTTGCTTAGTGTAATGAAATAAGTGGAATTGAGTGCCTGAAAGCTCCCTGTGCAAGTTGACTAGGTTATGCACAAATGACTGTGTCTTCCATTCCTGAGATTTCTCTGTGAAGCAGTTGAAAGACCTTACTTCTTATTCAAGAGGGTGTTGTGCCTTCTCCTTGCAGGTCATCTAATGGTCTAAACACCTATTGTTAACCCTGTATCGAATCTCCCCAATTGAAAACAGCTCTAGATGTCCAGTCTGGTCAGCTGATGGTGCAAATCTAAATTATGGCTGAAGAAGAATTCTCAAATCCTGTGTATAAGCTCCTTCGACAGCCAAAGCTTTTGCTAGCATTCTCCCCCATTCACCTCCATACCCCTGGATTCAATGCCTTGCTTTTATCATTTACCAGCAGCTCAGTCATTTGATGCTCTCTCTGGACACAGACCGGCATTGGGGAAGCACCAGACTTGTAAAAGGTCTCACAACATGCAGTGTAGGTCATTCATCCTGACGTTCGGAACCCCGCATCCCCTTGTGCACTGGAATTAAGAGTTTCTTCCTGAAGTGCTATGAGATTTTGAAACACCAAATGAAATTCATAACCTGCACCTGACATTAGCCTTCCCTCCAAAATGAGAGCAGAGAGGTTGAGCAATGTGTGGAGAGCTTAGTGGGGGAACTGGAGACAGCTAGTTTCTCACAGAATGAAATATACCATTTCAGAAAGTTGGACAGGTTTCTTAAAGGTAGGCATTAGTTAAGAGAACAGTGGAACTCAATGTAAAGTGCCTATCAGATCTGCTGGGTGATTTAAATGTGATTCTTTGTGATCAACATTCATAAATGAGATCATAAACGAAAGAGTGCAAGTACTGAAACAGAAACATATTCAAGCTACTAAAAACAAGAAAAAGGTGTTTTTGGAGGAGGGACAAATCCTACTACATCCCTACACCTTGCTAAATATGTATACTAACACCAAGATTGCTGTATCTCAGGAAAGAAATCCCCGATGTATATCTTTCTCAGTATTTAAATGCAACATTCCATAATCACATATTAGTGATTATACTTTGTAGTATCGGACATTAGTGTTTTTGTATTTATGTCAGGTACTTGTCAGATAGACCTCATTAGTTGTTGTGAACAGAGTAGACGCTAAGAAAGCTTAGTTAATTTTAAACAATAATTTTATTGAGAAAAATAAAGACATAAAACATTGACTGGCACCTCAGTACTACTTGATTAATTAAACAATGATTCAACAGTCTTTTAATGTCTGGGCCAACTGAATTGAGCAATAAACTGATACTAAAGTGAAACTATCAAGTAAAATGTAAAGAAAAGAAAATGGCGTAATGGAGACTGACACAACAGGGAGACAGAATACAATATAACATTCAATGATCATGAGATCTAAACATATGAATAAACATATTACAAGCTTTCAATAAATAGAAATAAGAAACACCATGGAAAATGCTGTAATGATAATTAAGTATGCCAAATATTTCATTAACATTTATAATTCATAACTTTAGATTATAAAGTACCATAGTTTTTAAATGTAAACATGCTTCTTTATTCAACAGAGTGTTGCTTTGAATTAACAGATATGGATTTGTAAGTTTAAACACCTGACAGAAATACAAGATAATATTAAAATAAGCTCAATATCAACACATTTTCAGGATGAACATGGTGGGGGAGAGACCCCCTGAAATTAAATTTTTGTTATATTTTTTATAACGTTTAAGCCATATCCTGGGGTATGTTAGTAATTTTTCAAAATACATTTCAAATACAACAAAGTTTATGCAAACATACATATCTTCTTGCAAAGCTTTTTCATACATATACACATATCGTTATGCAATTTTCATGCATATATAAGTCCATTTACTTCGAAGATACAAAAATGTATGCATACAGTCAAATATTCCAAGCTGGTTATTCATGCATATCTACATAAGCTGACCCAAAGAAATTGCTGCATGGCTTACACAGTAGAGTTCAGAAGGTCTTGTTTATGATCATATATAATACAGATTTAACATGTATGATATACATTCAGTAGTATTTGCAAAATATTTGCAGAGTAGCATAAACATATTGTGGTCATGTGGTAGATATGCCAGACCAAAACAATATAGATCAGGTCACCATGGTCCTACTGAAGCAGGAACAAGTAGCAGTTTGGGTGAGATGTGTTTCAAATTTTGCTCTAAAATGAGGGAAGCTTACAGCACCCTGGACTGTAGTGAGGAGGCTGTCCCAAAGTTTTGGTGTGAGGACTGAAAAGGCATACTGAGATTTGTAGAGAGTATCCTGAGGTCTCTGTAAGTTATTAGCATTGGTGTGGTGGGACTGAGGTTATAGGATGAGTAGAAAAAATAGGTTTGCTGGAAAGCTGTGGCTTTATTAGATTATGGCTGGCTTTATGTGGTGGAGAGAAGGATAAGGTTTGCCATATCAAAAACTGGGAGCCAAAGTGATCAGGAGATGCAGTAGTGTTCTATGGGAGGTGATAGAAGGAGGACACTACATAGCTGGTCTGGTAGAGTTGGAAGGGCAGAGAGAGTTTTGCTGCAGCAGAAAACCCAGTAGTATAAGTTTGAATTCCATTTGAAGATGTAGAATCTCCTTGTGTATGACTGTCTTGTCCATTGGGGTGATAAATATGGAAATTCTGAAGTAGTAATAAGGTGTGCTTTCAGTTTTTCATTTAGGATGTTGGTGTGCTTCGTGTGGGAAGCATTAAGCCTTAGGCCAAAATATTTAAAGATGAAGTATTTAATGTTGGTACAATTAATTATAGGTGAGAGAAGGTGGAGGTATGGGGACATTAATATACATGTACTCTGATGGAGCTTTTCTCCCTGGCCTCTGCTGAAAATGGGCTCTGCTCAGTCGAACTTTCCCGGTCAACAAAGACAAATAAATAACTAAATAAATAAAAGTTGAGGATCTGTAGTGGATGACATTAACAGCATAAAATATTAGTTTGGATAGGTGGAGATCAATAGGAAGGTGGTTTATGAAGATTGAGAAGAGCAGGGGAGCTCTGGACTGAGCCCCAAGGCGCACTTATGCTGATAGTGTTAGTTATAGATATAGCAGAACCAGTTTTAACCTGGAAAAATCACTCATCTAGGTTAGTTGCAACAAGAAGTGTCTGAACTAAAGCTTAATTTGTATAAGCTATTTAGCAGATGTATAAACTTAATAAACCAAAAGCCTGTATAAAGCAAACAGAGTGGGGACTAGTTAGCTGGCCTTGATCTGCACTGATCGATAGTATGTCAGCTAGTAATAAGAGGGGATTAAGAGTACTTCTCTATTCAGTAAATCCATACTGCACATACTGGTGCCTTGAAGGTAGGTTATATTTAAATAGAAACCCTGTATGTTTGTTTGGGGACAGAATTTTCTAGTAATTTACCAAGGTGGTGGAGCAGAGAGACAGATCTGAATTCTATGGGGCTAGTTGGAAAGAAGATTTAGGAACAGGTTAACAGTGGCAGATTTTGCAAAGAGAAGGAAATGTTTGTTGGCTAAGTGACAACTGGGAGAGGTGATGTTCTTGATATGTAATATAGTCTTAACAGATTTTAATAAACCTTGGGTAAATACTATTTGAACTTAGCCTCATGTAGTTGGGGAGAGAATCTATAAGACGTACTCTCAGGTTTTACAATGATTCTGTGAAAATAGAAATAACATAGAATTCAAGGGTCTGAATATTGGATTTATATGAGGAATGTTAGATCAGATATTTGTTCTCCATTAATCTTTACATAGTAATTCCAAAAATTTGAGTCAAACTTTAGAGTGTCTTCTCTTAGTATCTTATAGATAGGTGAGATACTTAATTTTTGATAATCTGTCTTTTCAAAACACCTAATAAAAAGCTGGATCAAACTATGTATAGATTCAGTCTCTAGGTTGATTGAAACTCATTTTGTTTTCTATAAACTGCCGTAATGAGTGTATAAACAACCAACTGTCTTGACTATTATCAAAACTACATAAAAGAGAGTTTAATGGTTTAATACTCCTATTTTCAATAAACCGATGCCAGAATATCAAGTTATTTTCCTTTAATTTTTGCATTGCATTGATGTTGAAAGAGTCTAGGCAATCAGGTGAGTATGCTATAGGGAATATAAGAAATAGGAATTGTTTAATGTTGTAATTACAATCAATTATATTTTTAATGTTATTAAATATTTGATTAATGTCATAAGAAAAATGACCAAACTTCTTATTAAATAAACAAAATTCATGTAAAAAACAATGAACTCTACTTATTCCATATTGTTATTCCATACTGTTCCTTAAATTGATTTTCTATAGTTCTGATATCAGTTATATGAATCTCATGTAATATTTTCCAGCCAGATATATAGGTAGGTGTGATCCAATGTAATATTACATTATTTATTTATTTATTTATTTATTTAATTTTATTTTACATTTGTTGACCGGGCTTGTCTAACTGGATATATGTCCATTTTCAGTAGAGGCCCGGGGAGAAAAGCTCCAAAGACATGATACAATTTAAAGTATAAGTACAAACAATACACAATCAACAGATATTATAATAATATGAAAAAAAATAGCAATTATCATAGTAAATAAAAAAAAAGTAATTGATAATGGCAATGTACAGTACAACCTAGAGGATTTAAAAGGGTGTACACTGAGGTTAGGAGTCAAAAATAGTATGAATTGAGTGTATGGAGACATAGTACAGGTTAGGTCAGCAATAGAGAAAAGGAAGTTGGAAGTGTAGTGATGATACAATGGATTTGCTTAACAAAAGGTATGTAAAGAGGATATCAATAATATAAAAAAGGTAGACAAGTAAAATATAGTAAGATGGAAGATGCAACATAGGATAGTAAGGACTAGAAAGGTAAGTTGAGTTAATTATAACTGATTTGGAATAAAGATCTAAGCTAGGGAATGCTATCCCATTACTGTTCCAAGCTCTAATGTGCCATTTATATGCAATCCTAGGTTTTAAGGGGAACCATAAAAAATTTAAGTAGCATGGAATCTAATTTTTTAAATATGTTTTTGGGAGGGGGTAGTATCAATGTCTGTATATAAAACAAAATTTTAGGTAAAATTATTTAAAGAGAACATATCCTTCATTGTGAAGAGCATTTTATTCCATCTTTTGATTAGTTCAGTAATGGTGGTTATTAAATTATTGTAGTTTAGTTTAACAGACTCTTTCCATGTACTCTTTATACTGACACCCAAATATTCTAATACATCATTCTCCCAATTAAACAGGCAATTCTCTTAGGTTTTTGTTGATCTTTTTAATTAGTAATCAATATCACCCAATGTTAACAACATATCATCAGCAAATAATTGTATCTTAGGACAATAGTCCTTATTAACTTAAAAGCCTTTTATATTTTGTTTGTTTCTGATATATGTGGCAAAAGGTTCCATTGAAAGAGCAAACAATAATGGTGACAAAGGACAACCTTGTCTGGTTCCCTTGAGGATTTCTAGTGGTGAGGATAGACATGATCCAATTTTCACATAAGCTTGTGCCCCACTATACATTTTCATTAATAAGTTGGCAAAATCTGAGGAGAATTCAAAACCAATCAGGATTCTTTGTAGATAAGACCAACTAATAGAATCAAAAGCCTTTTCTATGTCTAGGCTGATAATAGTTAGTTATTTTTGTATTTGTATGCTATGTCTATTAATGATAGTAATTTAATAATGTTATCTTGCACTTTTCTATGAAGAATGACCCCTGTCTGATCATTATGTATTAAATTAGGTAATACTTTCTTTATCCTATTAGCTAATATTGTCATGAAAATTTTATAATCAGTGTTTAGTAATGAAATTGGCCTATATGAATCACAAGATTTGGGGTCCTTACCTTGTTTTAATATGGGGAAGATAATTGAATATTTCCACATTTTTGCTTAACCATAGTAAAGGCACTCATCATTTTCTTTATTATATATTCAGGAAAAATCTTATATAGTTCAGGAATTATTCCATCCAGTCCTGGAGCTTTATTATCTTTTATTTTTTTTATTTGCTCTTTCACGTCTTTTAGTGTTATTTGTTTATTTAATATGTTATTTTGTTGCATTGACACCTTAGTAGTTATATTTTCTTGAATAAAAGCATTTATTACATTATCTGTCTCCAGAAGTGGTGTATTATTATTTATATCTTTATAGTAGTTTTTGAACACTTCTAATATGTCCATTAAGTTAGATGTACTATTAACTGAACCATCACCTTTAAATTTAATCTCATTAACAAGATTGTGATTGTTTATTTTTTTGGATCTTACCACTATTTCATGTAGATATTTGGGATTTACACATAAGATTGTAATTTAAAATTTTCCAGGTTTATGGCTACAGTATGATTCAAAACTTCGAAGTATTTTTGATTTAACTTAGTAATTTCGTTATGTGCTACTTTGTTATTTGGTTTTGCATCCATTTTTATCTTGTCTATGTTTTTTTTAAGTCTAAAAGTTCTTTGTCCCAGTCTCTCCTTTTTTAAGGTACCAAGATTTTATTGTACTATATATATATATCATTATGTATTAGATTAGGCAATATATATATATATATATATATATATATATATATATATATATATATATATAGTATATATATATAAACGTTAAAGGTGTCCCATAGTATAGTATCAGTCACTTCACCATTATGATTTGTTTCCATAAACACGTCTCTTTCTTTCATTATCCATTTCCTAAAGTCTTTTAACTTAGTTATGTAAACAGGAATTCTCTGTAGAAATCTTAAATCATCTATATGCTTAGTTAATGTAAAGTTTATAGCATTATGGTCTGAAAGTGGACAAGTCATTATAGATATGTCACTTATTTTATAATATATAGTATTTGATACAAAGACCTTATCAATGTTTGTGTACCAAACCGATATGAACAGTGAGTATAGAATAAGGAATAATGTTCTCTTAGATCATGTATATCTTTAAGGTTCATCTGGTTTGTAAAGTCATTTAACTTCTTGGCTGGAGATGTTAGTTTTATTTTACCATTTTTAGAAGTATCATTGCCTGATAATAGGCAGTTAAAATCACCTGTTGCTATAATTTCCCCTTTTGCATTTAAAGTAATCAGGTCCAGATATTTGTCAACATATTTAGTACTTAGTCCTGGTATCCAGTATGTATTAATCAAAGTATAATACTTTCTATTGATTTCCAAAATAAGCATGCTTAGCATCCCATCTTTATCTGAAATTGTATTTATAATTCTTGGCATAGTATAAGTATTTTTGCATAGAAGAAGACTGCCCCTTCTCATAGTTTTAAAACATGAATCAGCCAGAAGGGTATAGCAATTAAATGAGTATTTTTGTAAATATTTTTTTTAATAGATGGGTTTCCTGTAAAAAGATGATCTGGGCTTTATGCATTTTGATATATATATATATATATATATATATATATATATATATATATATATATATATATATATAAGCAAATCAGCTCTTTCGACATTATTGTTCAAACCATTAATATTTAATGATAAACATTTATAAGCCATTGACTATAATGTGTATGTTGTTACTGAAAGACCTTTCTTCCGTGTTGACTTGAAATATACTGAAAATTAATTATCATGGATGCATAACATGTAATAAGCACTACTTTCAAAAAACAGAAACTATTTACAAACACGTACATGAAGCATAAAGTTTCTGGTCCATTCACCACCTCTCTAACACCAAAAGACAGAAATTATCCATCTCTGCTTAGAATATAGTATAAAAACAAAAAAGAAAAGCATTATGAAAGCAACTAAAGAAATCTGTATCCGTGAAACATACATCAGAATGAGAGTGTCCAATATAACTGAAGCTATATGAATGTCACATATGATAATAGCACCTCTAATAAGTAGATATGCCAACAATAAACATCAGATCAAAGTATGTATCAACATTAGAAGCTGAAGGTTAAGAAGATTGTCAATATTTCTAAGACTTTTCAAGAAACATCAGATAATTTAACCATTTTATCAGTCATCTATCTAATATTTTTCATGTAAGGATCTGTTGAATATATATATATATATATATATATATATATATAAACACTTATTAGAACATAAGTATTATATTTTACACTTATACACATATTACTCATGTATTAACAAAAAAAAAAGGCTCACAACCCTCTGTTTAGTTACTAAAGGTTTAGTTATGTAACATAAGTTTGATGTTAATATGCATAATGAGTTTTCTAATGCAGCTCCTAGTTTACTTGATGTCATTTAGTTACTAATAGTGTCAGTGAATCTGCAGGATGTATGCATCTATAAAAGAACACAGATATTTTCAAAGGAGTCAAACACTTCCATCAGAACTAATCATTTACATTTTAAAGTATCTAAGTGAAGGATAACAGAATTTCAAGAGAAAAAATTCTAAATACAGCCATTTAACAAGTTCAAAAGGTCAAATGATGTCATCACTGTTGTTTCCTCAAGCTGCAGCTTCATAAACTTGTTAAACAGTATCTAAATAGGCTCATGCACAACAGAGGTTGTCTCTAGTAAGGAAAAAAGCATTTTTGGTGGGAAATTCAAGTCCTGAAGCCTTTAGAGTTTACAGAAAG